>NW_006787051.1:1547129-1562923 GCF_000442215.2 Lipotes vexillifer
GCTGGGCGCGGGGCGGGCGCGCTGCGGGCGCGCGACGGGCGCGGGGGCGGGGGCGGGGGCGGAGGCGGGCGCGGGACGGGAGCTGGAGCGGGCGGGGACCCCGGGGGGCTCTGGCCCGGCCGCGCGGACCCGCCAGGCCCACCTCCGTCCCCGCCGCCTGGAAAGCAATCTATTTAGATTTATGCCATGGTTGGTATATGGAGAATGAGTTGTAAGACAGTAAGAGAGGGGAGAGGAAAGCTGGTTAGAGTTCTATTAGCTAGGATTCTCCAGAGAAACAGAACCACTATAATGTTGTTGTTTTTATTTTAAAGGAATTGGCTCACACAATTATGGGAGCCGGCAATTCCAAAATGCACAGGGCGGTCCAGGAGATTGGAAATTCCAGTAAGAGTTGATGTCACAGTTTTCAGTCCAAAGGCATCCTGGAGACAGAATCCTTCTTTTTTAAGGGGACTTAAGTCTTTTCTCCTAAGGCTTTCAACTGATTGGATGAGGGCCACCCACATTATGGACAGTAATCTGCTTTATTCAAAGTCTACCGATTTAAATGTTAATCAGATCTAAAAAAACACCTCCACAGCAACATCTAGACTCATGTTTGACCAAACACCTGCTCACTGTAGCCTAGCCAAATTGACACATAAAATCAAATATTACAGGAGTACTACTGTAAAATAAATATATAAGGTGTTAGCTGGGGGAAAAAAGTGCTGACAATGAAAATGAAGAGCAATGGGAGATAAATATTGGACTCAGAATGTACAAGACTTTGTCACTGAGTGCAAACATGTGGAGGGAGAAAAATAAATTACCCTCAGGTTTCTAATCAATATGTTGATTGAATGATGGTGCCTCTTATTAGGATATGGAACATTGGAGGGGAGCAAGTTGGGGGTGGAAGGAGATAATTACTTTAGACAATTTGTGCTTGAGACTCAATAGACAAAAATATTTTTGTCTAAAGCACTAAATAAAGGACAGGGAAACAGAAATAAATATGGTAGTCATGAGTGTATACAGATAAATTAAACTTCACAGAGGAAACACAATCTAGTTCCCTCAATCTTCCTTAACAGGCTGCATCTGACCACGAAAAATCACTTAAAGAGCTTGTTTACTCACTCCCTAGGAATTCAGGAACCCTGCTTATTTCCACAGAGAAGTCACCAGTTTTGACCTGACATAAGCATTCACAGCTGGTTTGGTCAGGGGCATCTCATCCTGTTCTTTTATGAAGTCTCCGGTAACTAGGCTGGAGCCAGACTAGGCTCCAGAACACAGGCCAGCATTTATGCGTCCAAAAAGCCCATCATCTATAGATAACCATGCAAAAAGAAGGTGTCCAGTAATTTTACTGTCTGGTTCCACTTGGTCATCTCCCCTCAGAATGTACTCAGTCATAACTATAATTATCACACTCATTCCAGGACAAGCTGCTGTTGAAATGGACACAGTCTCAAAAGTTTGGAGGTCCAAAAACCTTAACTTATAGCAGAGTACAACGTTGCAAAAGATGTGAATAAAATTTTATAGAATTTTCTGCAGATTATTTTTTCATGTTAACCAATTTGTGTTCCTAATTAATAATTAAATTTCATTTTATTAATGGTAGCTCACTATGGGCTTCTAATTTACTTTCTCATATCAGAAAATCTAACCCTGACCTTTACTAAGAGCCTTCCCATTGTCTAATAACATACAGACCAATATATTTTGACCACAGGCACTCTTTTTCCTTTTATTGTTATTTTATGGTCTATCATTAGATCAAATACTAAAAAAATTACAAATTAATTAAGAAAATATTTTTCTAGCAAGCTCTCTCTTTACCCCCAAGCTGAGGTGAGCAAGTGAAGCTAGACTAAGCACAAAGGAAAAACAAAGCAGTCTTCATCAAATAGGAAGAGGCGATTTTAAAGGTCATTGCAAGATTAGGGAGAGTGGCCAAGACGTCGGAGTACAAGGACACTGAGCTAACCTCCTCTAGGGAGCACACCAAAATCACAACTATATGCACAACAACCATCGATGAAAAAGACTGGAACCTACCAGAAAAGATCTACAACTAAATATACAAAGAAGGAACCACAACAAAACAAGTGAAAAGGGCGGACTCGCGATATAATCAAACCCTATTAACCCTCAGACTGGAGAATAATCATAGTGCAGAGGTCCTCCCACAGGAGTGAGTTCTGAGCCCCACGTTAGGCCCCCAGCCCAGGCGGGGGTCTAGGACCAGGAAGACGACCCCCCGAGCATTTGGCATTGAAGGCCAGTGGGGCTTAACTGCAGGAGCCCCTCAGGACCAGGGGAAAGAGAGACTCCACTCTTAGAGGGCGCACACAAAATCCCACGCACGCAAAATCCCACGCAAAAGCAATAATTTGATAGGAGCCTGGGCCAGACCTACCTGCCGGTCTTGGAGAGTCTCCCGCAGAGGCAGGGGGCATGGCTGCGGCTCGCCCTGGGGACAAAGTCACTGGCAGCAGCTTTTCTTAGGAGCTATTTCTGCTGCGTGGACGCCGGTGCTGGCGGGCGCCATTTTGAAGCTCTTCCTCCAGCTCATTAGCCCAACAGCCTGCAGGTGCTGGCGCTGGGACGCCTCAGGCCAAGCAACTAACTGGGCGAGGACACAGCCCCAGCCTTCTGCAGACAGGCTGCCTAAAGACTAACAGCTGCCTTTAGACGCAGCCCTAGACAACGCCCTGCCCACCAGAGGGCCAAACCCCAGCTATACCTGCCAGGGGGCAGACACCAGCAAGTCCCACCAGGAAGCCTGCCTCTAGACCAACCTCACCCACCAGGGAGGAAACACCAGAAGTAGACACCAGAACGTAGGCCAGACCCTACCCTGGGACCAGCTGGGCCCTGGCCCCGCCCACTAGCAGGCCAATGCAACCTTCAGGACCTCCCGGACCCCATACCCAAATGTGTCAGGAACCAGCCCCCACACCGATGATCCGAAACGAGCTCCAGAATCTCTGAGCCCTGCAGCCAGACTCCAGGAATCAGCTCTTCCTGCCAGTATCTGGCACTAACCCCAGGACTTATCTTCAACTGCCAGTGTGTGGGCAGCAGCCTCAGAATCTTTGGGACCCTGACTCCACCCACCACTAGCCAGCATGAGTCCCGGGACCCCCTAGAGTTCTGCAACCAGCCAGCCACCTCGTGACCAGGACCCACTAAGCAGCAGCCAGCAGCATCCGCACGAGGGAGGGCCTGGCAACCAACCAGACTAGAAGCCATCCAAGCCCACCAGACCAGCCACATGCCCACCACAACAGAAGGACCCATGCAGCCCTCTTAGGGGGAACCCCTAGAACATATAGCTTGGGTGATGAGAGGGGAGTGCACTGCTGGGATGCATAGGATGCCTTCTACAGAGGGCCACTTCTCCAAGGCTGAGAAATATAACTAACCTACCACAGATATAAAAATAAAAATAGCAACTTAGAAAAAATGAGGCTTCAGAGGAACATGTTCCAGACAAAGGAACAAGGTAAAACCCCAGAAGAACTGAGAGGTATGGAGACAGGCAATCTACCTGAGAAAGAGTTCAGAGTAATGATCATAAAGATGATCAAAGAACTTAAGAGGAGAATGGATGCACAGATCGAGAAGTTAAGTTTTTAACAAAGCTCCCTCTTCAGAGCCTCATTAATCTCACTGTTCCTCAGGCTGTAGATGAGGGGGTTCAACATGGGGATCACCACCGTGTAGAACACAGACACCACCTTGTTCTGATCAGTTGAGAAGCTGGACTTGGGCATCACATAAATGAATGTGATGGTCCCATAGAACAGAGTGACCACTGTGAGGTGAGACGTGCAGGTGGAGAAGGCCTTGTGGTGGCCCTCGGTGGAGCGCATCTTCAGAATGGTGATGAGGATGTAGATGTAGGAGATGGCTATGACAATCACCGTGACCACAGTGATGGAGCCAGCTGTAAATGAGGGGACAACTGTGGGGATACTGATATCAGAACAGGAGAGTTGAACCAAAGGAGCAAAATCACAGAAAAAATGATTGACTCAATTTGGTCCACAGAAAAGTAAATAATAGGAGCAAACAGTAAAAGAGCAAGCATTGAGAAAACCACCTACATAAGCCACTGTGAGTAACTGAACATAAACTCGTGTGGACATTTTGGTGGAATAAAGCAGTGGGCTGCAGATTGCCACGAAGCGATCATATGCCATGGCAGCCAGAAGGAAGCACTCAGTTGACCCAAAGAAAACAACTGAACCAAGTTGAATGGCACATCCAAGACAGGAGATGGTATTTCTCTCCACCAGGAAATTTGCAAGCATATTGGGTGTAACAGAAGATGAATAGCCTATGTCAGCAAAGGCCAGGTGGCTCAGCAAAAAATACATAGGATGATGGAGCTGAGAAGAGATTCTGATAAGAATGACTGTGCTAAGATTGCCACATATGGTCACCAGGTAGATACAAAGGATGATCGTGAAGAGGATGACTCGAAGAATTGGATCATTTGTTAAGCCCAGTAAAATGAACCCTGTCATCGCAGTATTGTTCCAATGCCCCTGGGAATCCATGAGATCGGGTAGCTGCTACCAAAATGAACCTGTGATGAGACATTACATTAAAGAAGTTTTTAATTTGATGGTTTTCTTTTTATTAATACATATAGAGTTTATTATAAACAAGTAAATTATTCAAGTTATGTTTGGACTAATTTTTTTTACTTTAGAGTAAAAAACTTATATTCTTTTATTTTTATATATATTTTAGAGTAGAAAATTTTATTTATTTATATAATGAATATTCTATATTTTAAAAATTGTTTTCAGCACGAACACGGGAAAACCTGCTTCAAATAATGTATATCTTTTCCTCTTTATATTATATAATACCTAACGGTTATTGAATATTTACTAAATGGCAAGCCTTGGGTTAAGAATTTTCTATATAGTTCTATTTTAATTTGTATGAAATAATATTAAGTATTTTATCTCATTTGTAGACAATGAAACTGAATTTGGCAATGTAACTGAGCTAAGTTTACATAGCAAATTCTAGAATCAAGATGTGAATCTCAGGTAGTTTGAATACAGTCCATTCCTTTAGTAACTATGCTATAAATGAAATTAAAGAATACTTATGATGAAGTCAAGTCTCTTGGAAATGGGTGGATAACAAATTACATTGCTACTTTCTGACAGCTAAAGTATGAAAGAGGTGCCTAGTTAATCACAAATGTTACAAATTCTCTCAATAAAACAAGACCATGTTTTTAAAAGGAGAAATACAATTTTCTTAATTGGACAAAGAAGAAAGGGAAAGAAAGTTCGAATTAAGGTTATAAATGAAGTCAGCTATTATAAATGTATTATGTTTATTTAACATTTACAATTAAATATTGTTTTCTCAATTAGTTTGAAATATCAATATAATTACTGTGCAAAATCTTACATGTTTAATATCTAGGACATAATTAAACTACATTCACTCAAATCTGATCATTTCCTAATGTAATTATGTTTTCAAATTGGAGTAATATAGAACAAAATAGTATTTGTTTCAACATAATATACAGGTGAATAAAGTTCCAGCTTCAAAAGTTAAGAAGTGTACCCAGGTTCGCCCAGCAAGTTGCCAGGTTGAAACTCATCTCCAAGTTTTCTGGCTTGGAGAAATTTGCCCAAAAGCCTCTGGTTGCCTGTAAGCCTAAGCCTTCAGAACAATAAACAAAGGAAGTCTTTCCAACATATTTACAAACAGTAAGTCCCCAAAGCACCTTAAATGTAGCGAATTTTATAGTATAATACTTATTGGCTGAGTACCAGGTTTAATATCATTGAAAGACCATGTGAGTTTCTGGTCTTACGGGTGGAAAAATGAGGAATCATGGTAACTTGAATTATGCCTATTTATACACTAAGTAGACTACAGAAACAGGTTAATTCAGCTAAGGTTACTTGCTAGCTGACTGCTGGATAGCATCTGCCCTGTTTCTCCTGGCTTGTGAGAACAGATACAACTTCAGAGAGTAAAGTGTTCTCAAATGGTTATTGAAAATCAGGACAACTGATTAACTCACAAAAGCCAAATATCTTACCTCTAAAAATGAGAATTCATTCATCTTACAGTAATAAATTCAAAGTCATTGTTGTAATATAAGAGCTGTGCTATTTTATTGTTTGCCTTTGAGGATAAATCTCTGAAGATTCTTGAGAATCAAATGTGAATTAAAAAGCACCAGGGGTCATTATCACATTCTCAAGTGAATATTGAGCAGTGCACCTCACACAAATATAACTAATATTTAAGGATTCTGTCAGTTCTCAAGCGACCATTTTCTTTCTTTATCTACTTGTTTGTGCACCTTCCATTTGATAATTATTGGAAGTATAATGGAATAAATTATCTCATAGCTAAACATTTGTTCTGTTTAATACATCAGGTTAAGGACTACACTACAAATATAAAATGGTAGAAGAATGTGCGATCAAGATAGCAGATTAGGAGGACACTGAGCTCACCTCCCACAAACACATCAAAATTACAAATATATATATAGCAACTTTCTCTGAGGATAACCTGAAAACTAGACAAATGACTCTTCTACAACCAAAGAAAGAACCACACGGAGTCTAGTAGCAGAGGAGAAGTGATCGAGTTGGGACCCACACCCTCAGTGGGCAACCCAGAGGAGGAGAAATCACAGGCTCAGGGATACTCCCTAAGAAGAGAGAGGTTTCAGCCCCACATTGGGCACCCCAACCCTGGGGTCAAGCACCAGGAATATAAGCCCCATTTCCTGGTTTTGAAAACCAGTGGGGCTTACCAGAAGGCTGTAGGAAACTGAGACTCTGCTCTTGAAAAGCACATTCACAGACTTGCTTGCTCTCAATATCAGTGCAGAGGCAGAAGACTGAAAAGTTCCTGGTGCTCTGGCTAACCTGCTGGATTGCCCCAGAACACCCCACCCCAGCCTGCACCAGTCGCCAGCTGCAGCCTCTCTGCCAAAGCCCCACCAAGGTGTGACTGCCAGCATGTCTCAAGACTAGCTGCAGCTTGCTCCAGACTGTAGTTCAAGCCCCTCTAGCTCCAGCCATACCCCCACCAAGGCAGCAACTGCCATCATGCCACAGGAGAATCCACAGTTTACACCAGGCTCTGACTCTAGCCACTCTGTCTCCAGCCCTAATCCCCACCAAGGTGATGGCTGCCAGCTCAAACCAGGAGAAGTCATGACCCTTGCTCATTTCAGATCTAGATCTCCCACCAAAGCCACTGAGCACACACAGACTGCAAAGGGATGCTTCCCCACAAGCATACACCTTCAAGACCAGGATAGGTAACTGTTTCACCTAATTTCATAGACAAAGAGAGAAAGTAAGACAAAATGAGAAGACAGAGGAATATGCTCCAAATGAAAGAATGAGATAAAACACCAGAAAAAAAAACTTAATGAAATGTAAATAAGTAACTTACCTGATAAAGAGTTCAAAGCAATGGTTATTAAAATAATCACTGGACTTAGAAAAGAATAGGGGAACATAGTGAGAATTTCAACAAAGGACTAGAAAATATAAAAAGAACTGTTGAGAATTGAAGAATACAATAACTGAAATGAAAAATACACTAGAAGGAATTAATGGCAGATTAGGTGATACAGAACACATAAGCAACCTGGAAGACAGAATGGTTGGAATCAGCCAATCAGAACAAAAAAGGAAAAAACTTTTCAAAACTTTACAGCTGAAGACACGCAAAGGTTGAAAGTGAAAGGATGGAAAAAGATGGTCTATGCAAATAAAAATGAAAAAAAACTGGGGGAGCAATACTTATATCAGACAAAATAGACTTTAAAATAAAGTCTATAGCAAAAGACAAAGATACAACATTCATAAACACATATGCACCTAATATAGGAACACCTAAACATACAAAGCAAGTATTAAGAGACATGACATAAAGAAAGAAGTTGACAGTAATACAATAGTAGTAGAGGACTTTAATACCCCACTTACATCAATGGATAGATCATCCAGACAGAAAATCAATCAGAAAAGAGTGGCCAAATGATAGGCTGGATCAGATGGACTTGATAGATACCTACAGAACATTTCATCCAAAAATAGCATTCTTCTCAAGTGCACATGGAACTTTCTCCAGAATAGATCACATGCTAGGCTACAAAACAAGTCTCAATATTTTAGAAGACTGAAATCATATCAAGCATCTTTTCCAACAACGACACTATGAGATTAGAAATCAACTATAAGAACAAAACTGCAAAAAACATGAACAAGTGAAGGTTAAACAACATACTACTGAAAAACCAATGGGTCAATGAAGAAATCAAAGAGGACATCAAAAAATACCCTGAGACAACTGAAAATAGAAACACAACTTTCCAAAATCTATGTGACACAGTAAAAGCAGTTCTAAGAGGGAATTTATAGCGATACAGGCATACTTCAAGAAACCAAAAAAAACTCAAATGAACAATCTAACTTTCTGCCTAAAGAAATTAGAAAAAGCAGAAGAAACAAAGCTCAAAGTAAACGGAAGGAAGGAAACAATTGGAAATAAATAAAATAGAGACAAAAAACAGAAAAGATCAATGAAACTAAGAGTTGGTTTTTTGAAAAGACAAACTAAATTGATAAACCTAATTTAGACTCATCAAGAAACAAAAGGGCCAAAATAAATAAAATTGGATTTGAAAATGAAGTTACAACCAATATTACAGAAATACAATCATAATAGAATACTACAAACATTTATACACCCAAAATTGGACAACCTAGGAGAAACGGATAAATTCCTAGAAACATACAATCTTCTAAGAGTGAATCAGGAAGAAACAGAAAATCCAAAAAGAATGATTACTAGTAATGAAATTGAATCAGTAATCAAAAAACTCCCAACAATCAAACATCCAGGACCAGACAGCTTAACAGAGGAATTCTACTAAACACCTAATGAAGAGTTAATACCAATCTTACTCAAACTATTCCAAAAAATTGAAAAGGGAACATTTCTAAATTCATTCTACAAGGCCAAGATTTCCCTGACACCAAAACCAGACAATGATATTACAAAGAAAATTACAGGCCAATACCTCTGATGAAGATAGATGCAAAAATTCACAACAAAATATTAGCAAAATGAATTCAACAATAATAAAAAGGATCATGCTTCATGATCAAGTAGGATTTATCCAGGGATGCAAGATTGGCTCAGTATCTGCAAATCAAACAACATAATACACCACATTAACAAAATGAAGGATAAAAATCACACAATCGTCTCAGATGTAGAAAAAGCATTTGACAAGATTCAACATCCATTCATGATTAAAACTCCCAACAAATTTGTTATAGAGGGAACATACCTAAAAACATAAAGGCCATTTATGACAAACCCACAGCTAACATACTCAGAAGCAAGACAGTGATGCCCACTCTTGCCACTTCTATTTAACATAGCATTAGAAGTACTAGCCACAGCAATCTGACAAGAAAAAAAGGCGGGGAGGCATCCAAATTGGAAGGGGAAGAAGTAAAACACTCACTGTTTTCAGATGACATGATACTCTATATAGAAAATCCTAAAGAGTCTGCCAAAAAAAACTATTAGAACTAATAAATAAATTCAATAAAATTGCAGGATACAAAATTAATTTACAGAAATCTGTTATTTTATAAACTTATAATGAACTACCAGAAAGAGAAATCAAGAAAACAATCCAATTTACAATCACATCAAAAAGAATAAAATACCTGGAATAAACTTAACCAAGGAAGTGAAAGATCTACAGTCTGAAAACTAAGACACTGATGAAGGAAAGTGAAGACAACACAAATAAATGGAAAGATATCCCATGTTTATGTACTGCAAGACGTTTGGAAAATCCTCTACTCATTTTTTAAGAGGATTGTTTCTGGAGGGTCTTTCTGTTTGTCTGTTTGTTATTGATTTGTATGAGTTATTTATATATTTTGGATATTAACCCCTTATCAGATATATGGTTTGCAAATATTTTTTTTCCATTTTGTAAGTTGCTTTTTCACTTGTTGTTTCTTTTACTGTGCAGAAGCTTTTTAGTTTTATGTAGTCTCATTTGTTGATTTTTGCTTTTGTTGCTTATGCTTTTGGTGTCATATCCAAAAATATCACCACCAAGACCAGTGTTAAGAAGTTTATTCCCTATGTTTTATTGTAGGGGTTTTACAGTTTCAGATTTTATGTTTAAGTCTTTAATCCACTTTAAGTTAATTTTCTGAGTGGTCCAATTAGGGGTCCAATTTCACTTTTCTGTTTGTGATTATCCAGTTTTCCTAACACAATCTGTTGAAGAGATCATCCTTTCCCCATTGCATCTTTTTGGCTCCCTTGTCAAATATTAGTTTACCGTATATATGGGGGTTTATTTCTGGGCTCTCTATTCTATTCCATTGGTCTATGTGTCTATTTTTATGCCAGTACCATACTGTTTCAATTACTATAGATTTGTAGTGTAGTTTGAAATCAGGAAGTGTGATGCATCAGCTTTGTTATTTTTCTCAGGATTGCTATAGAGAATGAGATAGTTTTATTTCATTTTCAGATATTTTGTTGTTAGTGTATAGAAATACAGCTGATTTCTGTATGTTGATTTTATATCCAGCAACTATACTAAATCCATTTATTAGTTCTAACAGTGTTTTTGTTTTTTTTTTTTAGAATTTTCTGTATATAAGATCATACAATCTGCAAATGACAATTTTACTTCTTCCTTTCTGATTTGGATGCCTTTTATTTCTTTGTATTGTTTAACTGCTCTAGCTAGGGCTTCCAGTACCATGTTAAATATGAGTGGTGAGAGTGGGCGCCCTTGTCTTATACCTGATCTTAGAGGGAAAGCTTTCAATCTTTCACTGTTGAGTATGATGTTAGTTGTGTGTTTGCCGAATATAGTCTTTATTATGTTGAGGTATATTCTTTCTATAATTTTTTTTATCATGAGAGGATGTTGCGTTTTGTCAAATGCTTTTTCTGCGTCTACTGAGATGATTATATTTTTCATTCTATTAATGTGGTGTGTCACATTTATTAATTTGCCTATGTTGAAACATCCCTGCATTCCAGGGATAACTCCCACTTGTGCAGGATGTATGATCTTTTAATGCATTGTGGAATTCAATTTGCTAATATTTTTTGAGAATTTTTGCACCTATGTTCATCAGGGATATTGGTCTAAGTTTTCTTTTCTTTCAGTATCCTTATCCGGCTTTGGTATCATAGTAAAGCTGACCTCATAAAATGAATTTGAAAGTGTTCCCTCCTCTTAATTTTTGGAGGAAGAGTTTGAAAAAGATTGGCATTAAATCGCCTTTAAATATTTGGTAGAATTCACAAATGAAGTCCTCTGGTCCTGGGCTTTTCTTTGTTGGCAGGCTTTTGATTACTGATTTAATCTCCTTACACTTGTTTTTGGTCTATTCAGATTTAATATGTCTCCCTGATTAAGTCTTAGCATGTTGGGCTTTTCTAGGAATTTATCCATTTCTTCTAGGTTATCCAATTCGTTGGCATATAATTGTTTCTAGTAAGTCTCTCATGATCCTATGTATTTCTGTGGTATCAGTTGTAATGTTTCCCCTTTAATTTCTGATTTTATTTATTTGAGCCTTCTCTCCTTGTTCTTTGTTGGTCTAGCTAAAGGTTTGTCAATTTTGTTTATCTTTTTGTAAAATCAACTCTTAGTTTTGTTAATATTTTGTATTGCTTTCCTGTTCTCTATTTCATTTATTTCCAGTCTGATCTTTATTCTATTAACTTTTGGTTTAGTTTGCTCTTCTTTTGCTAGTTCCTTGAGGTTTAATGTTAAGTTTTTTATTTGAGAGCTTTCTATTTTCTTTCTTTTTTTAATTTTTTTTATTGAGGTATAGTTGTTTTACAATGTTGTGTTCGTTTCTACTGTACAGCGAAGAGAAGTAGAGTTCCCTGTGCTATACAGCAGGTTCTTATTAGTTATCTATTTTATAGAGAGCTTTCTATTTTCTTAAAAATGCATATATTGCTGTAAAGTTTCCTCTCAGAACTGCTTTTGCAGTATCCCATTGGTTTGGGTGGTTTGTGTTTCTATTTTCATTTGTTATGAGATTTTAAAATTTCTCTTTGAATTTCTTCTTTGAGCCATTGTTTGTTCTGGAGTATGTTATTTAGTTTTCATATGCTTATAGATTTTCTAGCTTTCCTCTTGTTGATTTCTAGTTTTACACCACTGTAGTGAGAAAAGATACTTGGTATGATCAGTCTTCCTAAATTTGCTGGGAATTGTTTTGTGGCCCACCAAATTATCTATCCTGGAAAATATTCTGTGTGCATTTGAGAAGAATGTTATTCTGCTACTGTAGGATGGAATATTCTATATATGTCTGTTGGTCTATATATGTCTGTTTGGTCTAACATATGGTTCAAGTCCAATGTTTCCTTGTTGATTTTCTGTCTGAATGATCCATCCATTGCTTAAGTGGAGTACTGGTCTTGTACTAGTATTGTATGGTTGTCAATTTCTCCCTTCAGATCGGTTAGTACTTGCTTAATATATTTATGTGCTACAATGCTGGATACATGTATACTTATGATTGTTATATCTTCTTGATGAATTGACCCCATTATCACTATATAATGACTTCGTCTCTTGTTACCATTTTGGCTTGAAGTTTATTTTGTCTGATATAAGCATAGCTACCACTGCTTCTTCTTGCATGGAATATCTTTTTTCATCCCTTCACTTTGAGCCTATGTGTGCCCTTAAATCTGTAATGTCTCTTATAGGCAGCATATAGTTGGCTCGTTTTTTTTTTATCCATCTAGTCACTCTGTGCCTTTAATTGGTGAATTCAATCCATTTACATTTAGAGCAATTATTGATACATGACTTAGTAATGCCATCTTATTAATTGTTTACTGGCAGTCTTGTAGTTCAGTTATTATTTTTTTCCTTTGTTTCTGCTTACACTTATAAATTGGTGGTTTCCCACGGTGGTATGCTCTATTCCCCCTTTATCTTTTGTGAACCTACTCTAGGTTTCTGCTTTTTAGGTTATCATGAGGCTTAATAAAACATCTTACAGATATAACAATCCTTTTTAAGCTGTTAGCAACTTAAATTTTTTCACATACATAAGCTCCATCATTTATTCCCTCCTTTTTTGATGTTACAGTTTACCTCTTTTTATATTGTGTATTCACTAACAAATTATAGGGCTATATTTATTTTTTTTTACAAATAATATGATTTTATTCCTAAGGAAAACTGACACATTCTTTGTTGGGCACATGTACCAATAGAATAGAAATGGAGAAGCTTATAAAAGATCTCACCTGTAAATAGTTATATCTTTATAGGTGAATTCCATTATAATAATGTCATATATAAGAATATATTTAGCATATGCTTGTTTGATAACAAGGAAAGATCCAGTTTCAGCAACACTACAGCTTAAAGCTTTCTACAGTGAGGTGCTTTACTGCTGAATGAATGTCTGTGTGCATGTGTAGTGCTCATCCACCATGGACATCCCTATAGGATGATGCAGATCTGCTCTTCCACTAGAAAATACCCCAAATATCCAAATATTTAGGTCTTTTCTCTTAGGTCAGTTTCCCTTGAAAGGAACTTTCCAATCTCCTACCAGGGTGTTAGGCAGAGGCCTGGCTTCCAGAAACCCAGGAGCCAATCAAGAGAATGGGGTTGGTGGTAGTACTATATTTATTTTTAATACTTTTCCTTTAACCTTTATCCTATAGTTGAATGGTTAACACACTATCATATTACAGAGTTAGAGTTTTCTAAATATGACTGTATATTTACCTTTGTATATTTTCATATGTTTTCATGTCATTGGTTCTTTTTCATTTTAGCTTGAAGAACTCCTCTTGGCATTACTTGCAAGGCATATCTAGTGGTTATGAACTCATTCATCTTCTGTTTGGGAAATCGTCTCTCCTTCATTTCTTTTTTGTTTTTTAAATAAACTTTTAATCTCAGAACAGTTTTTTTTTTTTTTTTTTGGCTGTGTGGGTCTTTGTTACTGCACATGGGCTTTCTCTAGCTGCTGCGAGCAGGCGCTACTCTTTGTTGTGGTGCACGGGCTTCTCATTGCAGTGGCTTCTCTTTGTTGCAGAGCACAGGCTCAGGCACGTGGGCTTCAGTAGTTGTGGCACGCAGGCTCAGTAGTTGTGGCTTGCAGGCTCTAGGGCGCAGGCTCAGTAGTGTGGTGCGGCGGGTTTAGTTGCTCAGTGGCATGTGGAATCTTATCAGACCAGGGCTCAAACCCATGTCCCTTGCATTGACAGGCAGATACTTAACCACTGCGCCACCAGGGAAGTCCCTCTCCTTCACTTCTGAAGGATAACTTCAGCAGATACAGTATTCTTGACTGCCAATTTTTTCAACACCTTGAATATATCATTCCATTCTCTCCTGGACTGTACAGTTTCTGCCAAGAAATCTATTGGAATGAAGGTTCCTTTGTAGGTTACAATATTTTTTCTCTGTTTTTAGCATTCTCTTTTTATCTTTGATTTTTGACAGTTTCATTATAATATGCCTTGGACAAGGTCTTTTTGCATTGAGATAATAGGGTGATCTATTAGCTTTGTCAACTTGGGTGTCCATGTCTCTCCTCAGATTTGGGAAGTTCTTAGCTAACCTTCTGCCCCCTTCTCCCTCTGTTCTCCTTCTGGAACGCCAATTATTTTAATATTTGTACATTTGATGACATCCCAAAGATCATACAGTCTTTCTTTGTTCTTTTTCATGCTTTTTTCTTTCTTCTCCTCTGAATGGGTTATTCCAAAGTTCTATTATCTAGATCATTTATTCTATCTCTCATTTGGTCTACTCTATTACAGATGCCCTCTATAGCATTTTTCATTTCATTTATTGCATTCTTCAGCTCCAGAATTTGTTGGATTCCTTTTTTTTTTATAATTTCTATCTCTTTGTTAAATTTCCCATCTTTTCATATATTGTCCTTCTGTGTTTTCTTGTAGCTTGTTGAGTTTCCCCAAAACAGCTCTTTTGAATTCTTCGTCAGATTGCAGTATTTTGTGCCATTGAGTTCAGTTACCGGAGGATTATTGTTATCTTTTGGTGATGGTATATTTTGATTCTTCACATTCCTTGTAATTTTACAGATAGTTTTGCATTTGAAGTAGCAGACACCCCCTCACACCTTTACTATTTGCCTTTAAGTGGGGTATAGTCTTCATTGGTCCTATTATATCTGGGATTTTTCCCTGACCTTGTATGGACACACCTGCTCCCAGAGGCTGATGGGTGGACTTCTTGCTGAATTACAGTCAGCTTAATTTCATCCCTTTAATGCCCTTTAACATTCTTATCTGCTGCTTTTCTGATCTTTTCCCTCCCCTGCCCATCATGAAGGTTCTGCCTCAGTAACACTTTTTAAAATGGGCTTCTCCAGCAGTGTCTTGAAATGCCAGGGGACCCAAGCACTCACTCACTGCTATCCTTTTCCTATGCAGGAGAGGACACCTCCTGCTAGTTCTGCCCCAGGCAGTGTTTCCTTGGGGAAACAATGGCACTGGCAAAGTTACAGTCTTCACTGCATCCAAACTCATGTTTTATTATTATTATTATTTTGCTCCAACAGCATGCTGGAATCACTTCTCTGGAAGGTTGAATTTCTAGAAAGTCTCTCTGCTCATAGGTTTCTGCCCAAGTATGCACTCTCCAGGTTTTCCTTGGCCAGGGCTGAGAGGAACTGGGGCTGGTTCACTGGTTCCTGCCGGTTTTG
>NW_006787051.1:1563013-1584803 GCF_000442215.2 Lipotes vexillifer
TCCTGCTGATTTTGAGGCCCATACTAAGGTCTTTCTGCCTATTACTAGATGCACAGGTGGGCAAGACACACCAGTGTAGATGCCCGAGTCCTATAATTCCTTTGACTTCCATGTTCTCTATATTCTTCAGCTACAGGCTCAAATTACTGGCATGATTGAAAAAGCATTACAGTGGACCCAATTTTTTTTTGACAATTCAAATCCTATTTGAACCTCTCAGTTTTGTAGTGAAAACCAGTTTTTGAGATGTGATATATGAGGACCTAATTGCTAAAATTCTGGAATAAGGATAAAAGAAAAGAAGGGAACAGCCTCTAAAACCTTACAAACCTTTGCTTGATTAGTAAAAAAGGAACAAATAATTCATAAGTCCCTGCAAAAGAACATAACTAGGAAGAAACATTTTAATTAAGAGCCTTTAAAGCATTTTTAAAAATAATGTTCCAAGTTATGATACCTTAAAAAACTTTGCAGAATTAAAGCATATAATGATAAAATATTGATTTAAAAATACTGATTTAAAATTCAAGTTGAACTAACCTGTCAGATATATTACACATGCCTTTTGCCAATTTCAAGTCTAACTTTTAAACTTCCTTAAGCCAAATATAACACCTATGCATTACCATTTTTAAATAACTTTTCAAAAAATATCTGAGGCACTGCAGCCAGAAGCCACTTACTTGCATGTGCTTGCAATTGTGAATGTCTTGTCACCAGGTTCATACTGTGGTATAAATGGGGGGAGTTTGTCAAGTCTGAGTTTTAAATAACTTGAGAAAATGGGTTCTTGCAACTCTCCCCCAGGATTTAATACTAATCCTGCTATTTAGAAAATTATGAGGGTATTATTAGGAAAGTTACAGCACTTGAACCCCCTTGAAAAAAATGAGCATTGTGGTCACAGCACGGTCTAGGCTGTCCAGCCTTTGTAAATTCTACATAAGTCGCATGTTATTTCTGCTTTCCATAGGTGATTTTACTTGTATACCTTTTTTAGTTATAAAAGCAGTGATAGCCTAAAATTACAAACCTAGTAGAAGTAATGCAAAAACAAAAATATTAGGCTAGGCCCAAAGGAAATTGCCTACTCTCTCCTCCACAGGCTTCCTCCATTGCAACCAATACCTATGTTGCAAGTGGTTGTTTAGGTGTCTTTTGCCCCCACTGGACTGTAAGCTCCTTGAGGGCAGGAAATGCATCATAATCATCTCTGGATACTCAGCTTCTCTCATTTTTGTTGGTGTCCATTTCATCTTCTGCTCATATACTATGGTCCTGGTTCTTATAGAATAGTGCACAGGATTCTTCATACTTTATATTCATAGAACAATTTAAAAGGAGGATGTGTCAGCAAAGGAAGCAAGAAAGTTGACAAAACAACAGATAGCAGTGCCATCTGAAAACCATCCATGGGAGAGGGGTCCTGTGGGTCCAACCCAAATATCTGGTCCTCCTGATTTGGAGAATGGATGCACCAAGACACCAGAACCCCCTGCCATTTAATGCTACATCATAGCCAACTGCTACTCTCAATTCCAGGTTCACTAGATAATCAGGGAAGGGAGGGTTTCCGGGTCACTTGAACTTAGATTTCTAATTTTTCTTATAATAACTGGGTAAAGTGGCATCTTACTGTATCCATAAGTCTCTTATGAGCTTTGTGTGGGTGACTCAGAATCCCTGAATCAGGTAAACTCTTGGACAAAGAGAGAGTTTCTATGCATGAATGATGCTGAATTCACAAGATGGCCCCTTTTGGATGACACATCTACCTCCAAAAATAGTCTTTTGCATTTCCTCAGCCCTGGGCTGGGTGCTGCATGGATAGGCTGAATTAGACATGACCCCTGTCTGCAAGAGTCTCACAGCCTAATAAGTGAGAAGAGTTGGGGGGTAAGGGCGGAGGAGACTGTAGTCCTGTGTGCTACAATAGAAGACTGTATGGGCACAGTAGGAGCAAAAGAAGGGAGCTGTCAGTTCTACCTGTGTGTCAGGGAGGAGCCATGTACGTTTTGGGAGAAAGGTGTGTCTCCATAAACATCCTCTAAGAATGGAACTACGTTCATTAGAAAGCAGATGGGAAGAGGCAGTCACTAAAGAAAACATCAGGGAACCTTGAGGTTGACTGACTTTATTGGTTAAATAATGTTTTTACAAGGCTGACTGATTGAAAGTAAGTGCTTTAAAAACCTCAGAAAGCATCTATAGGGTCTATGTGTAGTAAATACAGTACATTTCTGGAGTCTCCAAAAGCCTTTAAATTTTGAGGTGCCCCCTTTATTAAGTGAATGGCGGACCCAGCAGAATAAGAAGGTAGAATTCTTTCCCCTAAAACAACAAACCTTCCCCTTCACTGGGAAGAAGTTCATAGCACCCTGCCAGATGCGGGGCCAGCAGCCAGCAGCCCACTGACCAGAACAAGGGGCAGGATCACAGAGTCATTAAAGGCCGTAGAATCAGGCAGCCTGGGTTCAAATCTTGGGTCCACCACTCATGTCAACTCTGTTTCAACTCCATAAAATACTGATAGGATCAATGATAGTACCAACTTCATAGGTGTACGGAGGATTAAATGAGATAAAATGTGTAAAGCACTTCCAGCAGTACCTGGCACATGGTAAGCACTCAATAAATGCCCACTCTCCACATAAGTGTGACCGCTGGCCTCTGCAATCTCGCAGATTACAGAACAAGAGATAAAGCCCAATTTAACGCATGGGTTTCTTTTTTTTTCGCCCACTGGGGCTCTTTACAGTCAGAAAATGAAATGAAGAGGGGGAAAAAATGGCATGAAAAGAAAACATCACAGTGCAAGAGAAAAGAAAAAAGAATCAAACAAATAAAGAAAAAGGAATAGAAGAAACAGAGGAAAACAAAGACAGAGTAAAGAGGAGAAATGAACCCAAAATTACTCTGAGTGGGACTAAAAGTGACAGACAAGGATTTGTGTGGTGACTGAGGCTAAAGAAATGCCTCGGGCTTTACTACACCCAAGGTTCTCAGTTACTCTGAATTCCATTCTCTTTTATATTTCTCAAAGTTTTATCTGATATTGTAATAGTTAACCATGCTCATTAGAAAATACTTGAAAATATCAGAAAGTATTTTAAATGATATAAATGACCTGCAACCTCATCAGCCCAGAAGAATCGATTGTAAATAATATTGCTTCATTCCTTCCAGTTTTTCCTAAAATGTGTGTATAACATAAATAAAATTAAATTTACGTTTCTGGTACAACATTAGATAAAACCAGCTGAAAGGAGCTTTATAAAATTAGTAGTACATGATGGAATGGTCTCATTTAAAATATGAACTGTGTGGTTCACATAAAATTCACTTTTGAGTGAGTGACTCACAAAAAGTAAGAAAGAATCTTGAAGACGTAACAAGCATTCTCTCCGGCATCTGCAGACCCTGACATGCAATGGAGCAGTTTTGTCTTAAGTCCAAAACTTTTAGATGTGTTTCAGGGTGAGTAGAGCACAGATTTATTCATTTATTTATGTTTAGTATAGTTCTCTATTTTTAAGTTTATTGAGAAATTCAGGAAGAGGTAGCAGTGCTATAGTCCTAGGGGGAGGGCCCAATTTAACCAGAGGAAATGACTGTCAGCTCTAGGGGCAGATTGGGTGACATGTAAGTTTATGTACTCTTTTATGTCCTGCTATATTACTTTATATTATCTTGTGAGCATTCTAGAAAATTATGAAAAAAATTCTATATGACTGCATAGTCTATTCATTATGTAAATTTAAAAAATTTTTCATATAGCTAATTATTGTGGTTCACTTGGTTCATTTCCATCTCTTCCACTGTTATTAATAACATTTTAGGATGTAGATCATCATCTGTAATTTCTGATTATTATCCTTAGTTTGGGTTCCTAGAAATAAAATTCCTAGGTTAAAAGGTACAGCTATTTTGTAAGGATCTTTCACATGTACTGACATTGTTTTCCAGAAAGGATATAACAATTTATATTTTGAACAAAATAGTCTGGGAATAACTCGCAGGCCTCAGGAATTGTCAGTTGCCTTAATATGACTCAATTTGATGGGTGAAAAAATTGTTATGTCATCATCTTTTTTTACCATATGAAATGATGTGGTTAGAAAGACTGAACATTTCCCAAACTTTGGGTAGCAATTTGTAGAGTTTTACCGACATGTAGCTTGTTTCACAGTTTTAGTTTCTTTCTTGTATAACAGTCAAGGTCTGGAAGGACACCCAAGAGAGTGGCTAAAACAGCTTAACGAAGGAAGCTTTTACAATGGTGGTGCAGGCAGTATTATAGGAAAGCAACAAGAGATGTGGGAGCACACGGGGCTAATATCACTAGAAAGCCACTACCACCCTGAGAGACATGGGGGTGGGGACAGGGAACCAGAATCCAGCAAAATTAGTAGCTTTCTGGAAGGGACAACCATCAAGAACCATGACTTTGGGGAGAACACAATCACTGCAAACCATGTAATCCTGAAGGGAGGGAACCAGAGGAATAAATATCCTGGTTCCTCTCCCCTCTGTTCCCCAGTTTCCTGCCATGTCTCCCATTGGCTGAACCCAACTGGAAGACAGAGGTCAAGGGAGGCTGGCTGACACAGTCCATAAAGTTTAGCCTCCCAGAACACAGAGCAGGCTGGGTAGGTGGACCTGGTAGGACAAACAGAATAACCTGCAAAATGTATAAGAGATCTTTGATTATGAGAGATATTAGTCCATTTTATATCACATTTAATAACAATATTTACTAGTTTGTGGTTTGCCTTTTAATTTTGGGTCTGATGTCTTGGCACAAGGGATTTTTAAGCAATAAAAGTGATCTGCCACCTTGTTTATAATTTCATTACTTTCATGGAAATTCCTTTCTCATCCACTGAAAAGGTACTTACCTTTTTTTTGTTGTTTTTTACTGCTGGGATTTATGAAGTTTAGTTTTTTACATTTAACTTCGTCAGTTCTAGTTAATCAGCTAGAATTTATTTTAGAGGATGCTATGAAATTAACACTCTAGTTTTTTTTTTTCTATATTGCAAGCCTACAGAACAAGCACCAATTACTGAATTATCCAACTTTTTCTCACATTAATTTGCACCATCATTATCATATACTGATTCTTTATATATCTACTAACTCTTTACAATGTGCATATAAGTTTACCAAAAATGAAGATATTAACATATATGTGTAATGAAGATACACACACATATTTCAGAGTAACTCATGCACATGGTTATAAGCAAGAGTCCGTTTGATCCACAACTTTTCTGTTTCTCAGAAGCAACCATTTCTCTTCTAGCTACATTTTCTGCTGATTAATATCATATTTCTAAATAATACACTTATACTACCATTTATTAATCCACTTTAAGCATTTTCTATGAACTTCTGATATGACAGAATATGTTGCTCACTTATTCCACAATCACTGCCTTTTTCTCCATCCTCCATTGATATTTTTGTAATATTGAGTAATCTACTAAAGACTTTATTTCTTTCTTCACATACTCTAATGCTTCATTTTTTTTTAATGAAGACATTAATCCCCCTGTGCTACCTTCCAGTTCTTCCACCCACCACCTCCCAAAAACAATCATCTCCAAATTTATCCTTGCATTGCCAAAGTTAATAATATTCACATTCTGTTCTGATATTTTCCAGTTTTATTCCTAAATGAGGTCCTTATCTAAAGAATCATTTCAATCTGAAGACTCACATTCTTACCATTGGGATTTTCCTGCATAATTTTTGTAAGAATTTTTCTTCTTTGTTTTCGTTTCTGTTTCTAAAATTGGTATTGAAAAAGTGGTAACTCATCAATTGGTTTTTTTGTTTTTTTTTTTTCAGTCTCTTGCTGTTGTAGGACTAAGCTTTCTCTGCTGACTGTCAGCTACCCTTAGCTCTGAAAGGCCTCTCCCTGGTCCTTGCACATGGCCCCTCTATCTCAGAGCCAGCAACAGCACACTAAATCCTTCTCACGCTTGGAATCTCTCTGCCTTGCCCTTCTGCCTTCAGCTTTTAAGGGCTCACATAATTACACTGAACCTACTCAGACAGTATCCCTATTTTAAGGTCAATTGATTAGTAACCTTAATTACATCTGCAAAGCCTCTCTGGCCAATTAATATAGCATAACCACAGGAGTAATATCAGGGAGCAAAAACCTGGGGGCCAAAATTCTGCCTATCACAACCAGACAGCAGAGGATAGAGAAACCAGTGAGGCACATCAATTGGTTTTCTATCACTATTCTTTTTTCTTTTTTTTTTTGTCTTTTTGCCCCTCTTCCTGAAAAATTTACTCATTTTTATTTTTCAATCTTTCTATTGGTATTCTTTCCAATGATTATTAATTTATAGCAGTTTACTCTTATTCTCCAGTCATTACTTTTTAATAGTTTTTTGTTCTGATTTTATTTTATTTTTTATTTATTTATTTTAATTTATTGTTTGCGGTACGCAGGCCTTTCACTGTTGTGGCCTCTCCCGTTGTGGAGCACAGGCTCCGGACGCGCAGGCTCAGCGGCCATGGCTCACGGGCCCAGCCGCTCCGTGGCATGTGGGATCTTCCCGGACCGGGGCACGAACTCATGTCCCCTGCATCCGCAGGCGGACTCTCAACCACTGCGCCACCAGGGAAGCCCTTGTTCTTATTTTACAGATAAAATATTGTCTCAGCTTTCTTCTGTTCTTTGTATTATCTCCACTTTCCCCAAAGACTTTCTTCCTGTTTGTTACTCTTGGCTTCTCTTTCATAGAGGATTTTATCAAATGCCTGATGATCCTCTCTGGTCCACCCTTAAAAGTAAGGCACTACAATGTTGTTTAGCAACTCTGTGTATGTAGGGAAGATTTTCAACTGATAGGCTTTGCTTTAAGGTGATTAGTGAAAACACTTTCTCTCTAATTGACCTTTAATGTCAGAACAAAAATGCTTTTTTAAAAGCTTTAATAAATTTTCAATGTTTTACCTGGGACCTGGAAGCCTTGCTAATGAACATCCTGTAAACATGGTAAGAGTCAGGGAGGAGATCAGCTACCTGTAAAGATAAAAAGATAAAAAGATCTTGTAATGAATCTATTTTCAGTCCATTTACTCATTTGACAAATATTTATTGAGTACCTACTGTATTCCAGGCACAGTTCTGTGTCAGCTCCCCCTTCTCCCCAAAACAAAAAATAAAGATCTCATTCTAATTGGGGAAGCAAACAACAAACAAACAAATAAATAAATAGGTGGTTATAAGGACTAAGAAGAAAAATAAAGTAGGATAAAGCTTTTCCATCCCCATCACAGAAAGTGATGGGGATGGAGCAGCTATTTTAGATAGGATGGTCAGGCAAGGCCTCTCTGAAAAGGTGGTGTTTGAAGAGAAACCTGCAGGAAGTGAGTCAGGAGAGCATCTGAAGAAAGTACTCCAAGCAGTGGGGAAATAGAAAGTACATAGACCCAGAGGCAGAAGTGTGCTTGGTATACTGGAGGAACAAGAAGGATGTATAATAGATGTGGTTAAGTGGAGTTAGCAGGAAAGAGAGTGACAGGAAATGAGATAGAGACATAGCAGAGGTCAGAGCATGTAGGCCTTGTAAGCATGGTAATGATTCTGAGTGAGCAGGGAAACCATTGGAAAGTTTTGAGCAAAAGGGTGTCCAGTATGTGAGTATGTGGGTGCCATTTACATGATTCAGTTAGCTACCTGTTACACACCCAAGCCACCTCCTTTCACCATTAACTCACTTATTTTTCCATCTACTTTGCATATCTTTCACATATTTCATGACTTCTACTCTTTCACCTTCATTATATTAATAATTTCCAAATCTTCATAATGATTGACTGGTGGCATGATACCACATGGCCCCTTCTTTACCTCATTGGTTTAACTTCAGTTCCCAATGTGGTCTGACTCAGTTCGTTTGGACTAACTCTTTTTGTCACACCAGATGCCATGTCACAGGCCACCCTATTGAAGGAATGACCTTGGTTCAGGGGCCCACCAAACCCAAACTATGGTTCCAAGAAGAGGTGAAAGAAGATGCAGAAGGGATTGTGTGGTCATCCTAAGGCAGTCAGAAGGCTGTCCTGTCCACTAGATCTTGCTGCAACTACTGCCACTAGCAGTGAGTGAATCCTCTGCTACCCTGTGTCTTTGTATTAAGAGCTTCTGATGCAAAGTTTGCATAAGGTATGTTTGATTGATGAAACACAGGATGCACGTCTGTGCTCTAACGGCATAGGAAGTTACAAAAATACCTGGCATTTTCCACCTCTTCAGTGGAAGGTGTATTCTTCCTCCCAGTACAATGAGAAAGACCAGAATTTCCAAAGCATTGGAAGGGGATTTAGATGCTAAAAGGCCAAAAAAGAATAACCACTGTCTTTTAAATATGGCTACAAACTCTTTTTCTGAGAATACTTTTGGCCTCAGCCCATAAACTTTGATTTGTATTTCTAGCATTGATGATGACTTTAAAATAGTTTATTGGAATTTTTATTTCCATTTTGACCAAAAATAAACCAGAAGAATCTTATTCCATTTCCAAGGGGTTAGATTCTTTTTAACTAACATTTTATTAATAAATCTGGCTTTATTGAATTATAGTCAGAGAGTGTGTTATGTGTCACACTTCTACTTCATGGAATTAATTACATATTCTATATGGCTATTGCATTACCAATTTTTAGAAAAATATTTTAAAAGGAGTGTTATCTATTTGAATGGCAAATATTTTAATAAAATTATTGAAAGAATAAATGTTAGATTATTCAAAGATACTTATATCTTTATTTGGTTTGGGCTAATTTATGATTCAAATATTATATTAAAATCTTTCACCATTATTCTGACATCTTTCCCATTTTTGATATTTTGCTTTATAGACTTTGATTCTATGTATTTTGGCCCACAGGTGTTCTTGCTTATTAACTTGGTAATTGTGGAATCTGAGGGCTGTGTGATAGAAGTTCATTACCACATTCTGTCTACTTTTGGATCACTGTGAACTTTTCCATAATAAAAATAGAACAATATTAATGGTTTTTACATCTTCACTCTGTATTGTACCATTAGTCCATATAAAGTGAAGGTTGGGTTCCCTACAGGCAGACACTGAGACAAAGATAAGTACACACAGTTTATTTGTGAAATGCAGGGAAAACATTTGTGTATTCATTTATGTGCAGTGAATATATTTCATTTAGTACATATTTTAAATATTTGAGAATTAAAAGTATGTGGTTTCTGCAAGAAGTGGGGCTAGGAGTGTCATAACAATGGTGGCAACCACCATGCATTTAAACTGCTCTAGATAGATGCAGGCAGAAATGATAAGATTCTTTTTTTTTTTTTTTTGCGGTACGTGGGCCTCTCACTGTTGCGGAACACAGGCTCCGGACACGCGGGCTCAGGGGCCATGGCTCATGGGCCCAGCCGCTCCGCGGCATGCGGGATCTTCCCAGACCAGGGCACGAACCCGTGTCCCCTGCATCGGCAGGCGGACTCTCAACCACTGCGCCACCAGGGAAGCCCATGATAAGATTTTTTATGTATCTCATCTTCTCAGAGGATCTGACAGTGCAATGTTGAAGAAAATAAAACAAATAAGATAAAATAAAATAGAAAAATAGAATCTCAATATGGAGAACATAAAAAAGCAATACTTACAATAATTTTACCATAAATGTATAAGCCGAACAAGTTAGATCTAGTTTATACATGTACACTTCACTCCATTCCTACCCCCTTACTGGGGTGAAATCAAAGTTGTGTCATGGATACAATAAGGAAATAAGGGTCCCCTCTGATCAGAGCAGTACTCAGAAAAACTGCATAATTATTTAAGCTATTATTATAAAACCTAGAAAATAACAAATAAATAAATAAACTGCACATTCAACTTAAAATGTTTGAAAAGGAACAAAATATATAAATGTGTAAGTCAGAAGTTAGGATAAAAGAAGAAACTAACTAGTTAGAAAATAGGAAAATGATAGAATACACAAATAATTCTAGAAGCTGGGTTTTTTATTTAAAACTTCAGTAAATAAGAACACCTCTAGAAAATCTAATCAAAGAAAGAGTTAAAATTGAAAAGACACCATTACATAGGAAGAGGCTGTATAATAGGAACTAACAGTTTAACAGGAATATGAGAACACAGTGCCTGGCACTTGAACTATGCATAATGCTAATCATATCCCACTGTTAAAAGTAGCAGAAGTGTGGGAGGTGCAGCAGTATCATTTACATAGTTTCCAAATCTATTCTTTGAGACTATCATAACCTTGATGACATTACCAAGCGCGCACATGCACACACACACACACACACACACACACACACACACACACACACAAATTAGACCCAAAACTCCTAAGTTGAATATGTGGCACTTGAATTCAACAATATATTAAACACTCAAAACCATGATCAGGTAAGGTTTATTTCAGTGGGTTAAATATAAATAAAAACTAGGTTAATATAATTGGAACAAAAACCAAAACAGCAATATGTTAATTATAATGGAAACAATAAAACTTTCCCAAATGTAATAAACAATACAAGTCAAGAGAGGCTAGCAATTCCCTAAGATGAGAAACAAATATTAATACATTTTCATTATTGTTTATGAATCATAACTAAAAGTAAAACAGGGTTATTATTTTAAAGTGTTAAGCTTAATACCTAGGAATAAACCTGCCTAAGGAGGCAAAAGCCCTGTACTCAGAAAACTATAAAACACTGATGAAAGAAATCAAAGATGACATAAACAGATGGAGAGATATACCATGTTCTTGGATTGGAAGAATCAACATTGTGAAGATGACTGTACTACCCAAAGCAATCTACATATTCAATGCAATCCCATCAAATTACCAATGGCATTCTTCACAGAATTAGAGCAAAAAATTTTACAACCTGTGTGGAAACACAAAAGACCCTGAACAGCCAAAGCAATCTTGAGAAAGAAAAATGGAACTGGAGGAATCAGGCTCCCTGACTTCAAACTATACTACAAAGCTACAGTAATCAAGACAGTATGGTACTGGCACAAAAACAGAAATATAGATCAATGGAACAGGATAGAAAGCCCAGAGATAAACCCACGCACATATGGTCACCTAATTTATGACAAAGGAGGCAAGAACATACAATGGAGAAAAGACAGCCTCTTCAATAAGTGGCGCTGGGAGAACTGGACAGCTACATGTAAAAGAATGATATTAGAGCACTCCCTAACACCATACACAAAAATAAGCTCAAAATGGATTAAAGACCTAAATGTAAGGCCAGAAACTATCAAACTCTTAGAGGAAAACATAGGCAGCACACTCTATGACATAAATCACAGCAAGGTCCTTTTTGATCCATCTCCTAGAGAAATGGAAATAAAAACAAAAATAAACAAATGGGACCTAATGAAACTTCAAAGCTTTTGCACAGCAAAGGAAACCATAAACAAGACCAAAAGATAACCCTCAGAATGGGAGAAAATATTTGCCAACAGAGCAACAGACAAAGGATTAATCTCCAAAATATACAAACAGCTCATGGAGCTCAATATCAAAAAAACAAACAATCCAATTAAAAATTGGGTGGAAGACCTAAGTAGACATTTCACCAAAGAAGACATACAGATGGCCAAGAAGCACATGAAAAGATGCTCAACATCACTAATTATTAGAGAAATACAAATCAAAACTACAATGAGGTATCACCTCACACCAGTCAGAATGGCCATCATCAAAAAATCTACGAACAATAAATGCTGGAGAGGGTGTAGAGAAAAGGGAACCCTTTTGCACTGTTGGTGGGAATGTAAATTGATACAGCCACTGTGGAGAACACCATGGAGGTTCCTTAAAAAACTAAAAATAGAACTACCATATGACCCAGCAATCCCACTATGGGGCATATACCCTGGGAAAACCATAATTCAAAAAGAGTCATGTACCACAATGTTCACTGCAGTACTATTCACAATAGCCAGGACATGGAAGCAACCTAAGTGTCCATCAACAGATGAATGGATAAAGATGTGGCACATATATACAATGGAATATTACTCCACCATACAAAGAAATGAAATTGAGTTATTTGTAGTGAGGTGGATAGATCTAGAGTCTGTCACACAGAGTGAAGTCAGTCAGAAAGAGAAAACAAATATCGTATGCTAACACATATATATGGAATTTTAAAAAAATAATGGTTCTGAAGAACCTAGGGGCAGGACAGGAATAAAGATGCAGACCTAGAGAATGGACTTGAGGACCAGGGAGGGGGAATGGTAAGCTGGGAAAAAGTGAGAGTGTGGCATTGACATATATACACTACCAAATGTAAAATAGATAGCTAGTGGGAAGCACCCGCATAGCACAGAGAGATCAGCTCTGTGCTTTGTGACCACCTAGAGGGGTGGAATAGGGAAGATGGGAGGGAGACACAAGAGGGAGGGGATATGGGGATATATGTATAGGTATAGCCGATTCACTTTGTTATACAGCAGAAACTAACACAACAATGTGAAGCAATTATACTCCAATAAATATGTTAAAAAAAACTTTCATGTATTTTCCTCCAGGCTTTTTTCTCCAATCTTTTAATTTTTCTAAAAATTATATTAATACACTGTTGTAAAAATTAAAATATTCTAACAATACGTTGAGATAAAAAGTAAAACTTCCTCTTACTCCTTCCTACCATTACTTACAAGAGTTACAACAGCCAAGACACAGAAGCAACCTAAATGTCCATCGACAGATGAATGGATAAAGAAGATGTGGCACATATATACAATGGAATATTACTCAGCCATAAAAAGAAACAAAATTGAGTTATTTGTAGTGAGGTGGATGGACCTAGAGTCTGTCATACCCAGTGACATAAGTCAGAAAGAGAAAAACAAATACCGTATGCTAACACATTTGTATGGAATCTAAAAAAAAAAAAAAATGGTTTTGAAGAACCTAGGGGCAGGATGGGAATAAAGACGCAGACCTACTAGAGAATGGACTTGAGGACACAGGGAGGGGGAATGGTAAGCTGGGACGAAGTGAGAGAGTGGCATGGACATATATACACTACCAAATGTAAAGTAGATAGGTAGTGGGAAGCAGCCGCATAGCACAGGGAAATCAGCTCGGTGCTTTGTGACCACCTAGAGGAGTGGGATAGAGAGGGTGGGAGAGAGGGAGATGCAAGAAGGAAGAGACGTGGGGATATATGTATATGTATAGCTGATTCACTTTGTTATAAAGCAGAAACTAACACACCATTGTAAAGTAATTATACTCCAATAAAGATGTTAAAAAAAAAAGATGTGGTATTTATAAACAATGGAATACTACTCAGCCATAAAAAAGAATGAAACGATGCCATTAGCAGCAACGTGGTTGGACCTAGTTATATCATAATAAGTGAAGTAAGTCATACAGAGAAAGACAAATATATGATGTCACTTATATGTGGAATCTAAAAAAATGATACAAATGAACTTATTTACAAAACAGAAACAGAATCACAACATAGAAAACGAACTTATGGTTACCAAAGAGGAAAGGTGAGGGGTGGAGGGATAAATTAGGAATTTGGGAGTAACATATACACACTACTATATATAAAGTAGATAAACAACAAGGACCTACTATATAGCACAGGGAACTATGCTCAATATTTTGTAATAACCTATATGGGAAAAGAAACTGAAAAAGAAGATATATATGTATAAAACGGAATCACTTTACATCAGAAATTAACACAACATTGTAAATCAACTATACATCAAAAAAAAAGAAGAGTTCACAATTTGATACTCATACTTCCAAATCTCTCCTGCTTTATATAAATATGTTATTCATATGCAAATATAATCCTTCTTAAATATGATATCTAATATAATCTATACATATGTATACATAAACATACATATGCTTTTTTCACTCAAATTTGAATCTGAACTATTTATAAGTCTGAATTAGAGAAGCCCAACTAAATATACCCAGCCAACTAGACCTCTTCAGTTCTTTCCCACCATGAAAGAGCTTCCCCTAGAAGACTGAGTGCAGAGATACAGGAGAACATGCATAGATCTAAGAAAGAAAAAATAAAGGATTAATCCAGTCTTTTCTGGTCTCACCAATCAGATAAATCATCCCTCTTCTCATACCTCCAAATGTCATTAGGAGATGGAGGGAAATGTGGAAACCATTTTCCCATACTTCTTAAAGGATGAATATTCTTATTTCTTGGGCCAAGGCAGGAAGGTGGGGAGGACTAAATGATTCCAACTATACAGGACACAGGATAGAACATGGAAGCACCACAATTTATATAATCATTTGCCTATTGATAATAATTTTTCATGTTTTCAGTTACAAATATTGTTGTAGTAAATAGTTGGATAATAAATGTTCTGCAATAAGATTCCTAAAAGTAGAATTGCTAAGTCACAGAGTATATACACTTTTATTTTTATGTATTGCCTCATATTTTAATTCAAAGACTAAACCAAGCACATGGTTTCAAGAGTTGCAAAAGTACCACAGAGTAGGAAGTTAAAAAGCAATAAATCCCTTTTAGTACTTTTATTGGCCACCCCAAAACTCTATTTATTACATCACTATTTTCTTTACTTATCAAAAAGAGACCCTATTTATTGTCTCTTCTCTATGAACAAATGGAGACAACATATCATATTCCACAATGAGAAAATGTAATATTACAATATATAATTCTTATTGATTTAATTTAGAGATTTAAATAATTTTAGTAAAATTACAATAAATGATGCTTAGATAACTGGATCTTCACATATAAAAGAATGAACTAGGACTTCTACCTCACACCATGTACAAACATTAACTTGAAATGAGTCAAATACCTAAACGCAAGAGCTAAAACTATGAAAACAGGAGAAAACGTAAGTGTTAGTCTTGGCAACCTTGAATTAGGCAACAGTTTCTTAGATGTGACACCTAAAGCACAAGAAACCAAAAATAAATAAATAAATAAATTTGACATCATCAAAACTAAAAACCTTTGTGCATTAAAGGATTAAAGGACACTATCAGTAAAATGAAAAGGCAACCAAAGAATAGGAGAAAATACATGCAAATCATGTATCTTATAAAGATCTTGTATCCAGAAAATATAAAAAAAAAAAAAAAAAAACCCTTACAACTGAAAAAAAAAGCTGAATAACTCAATTTTTTTTTTTTTTTCTTTTTTGTGGTACACGGTCCTCTCACTGCTGTGGCCCCTCCCGCTGCGGAGCACAGGCTCCGGACGCGCAGGCCCAGCGGCCATGGCTCACGAGCCCAGCCGCTCCGCAGCATGCGGGATCCTCCCGGACCAGGGCACGAACCCGCGTCCCCTGCATCGGCAGGCGGACTCGCAACCACTGCGCCACCAGGGAAGCCCCTGAATAACTCAATTTTAAAATAAGCAAAGGATCTGAACAGACATGTCTCTAACAAAGTATGCAAATGGTAAATTAGCATATGAAAATGTGCTTAGTATCATTAGCCATCAAGGAAATGCAAATAAAACTACAATAATGAGAGGGTTCTACTTCCTGCATGACAGCATGTGGAGCTCCAAAGGCCCATTCCCTAGCAAAAGTGGTGAAAATAATTTCTTAAAAAATGACTTAAAGTCTCTGGAAATTGTTCTAAGGGCATAGCAAATGAAGAAAGCTTTATTCAATATTTCAATGTATTTAGGTAGGAAAGATGTTTCCTACGATGACACATAGACTAGAATTCATAAAGGAAAATGATGACATGTTTGAATCACTTATGTGTTTTACATATATATAAGATATAAAGAAATTATAAGGCAACAGTTGTGAAAAATATCTGAAGTCTATGCAATTTAATTTGCTATTCATATTTTATAAAAAGTACACTCACAAGCCAATAAAATAATAAGTATCCAATTTATTATATATTTTATATATAATATATATTATATATACAAATGTAAATATATAAAATATATAAAATATATCATACATCTACATATTTTAATTGCATGTTTATTATTTTATATATAAACACAGACATGACATAGAGAAAGAAAATACATATAGGATTAGAGGTTCAACTTTATTCCAGACCAAAACAATACAACCAAAATACTAGTGAAATACTCATTCTCACCCATCACCCATTTTAGCCAAAATTTTAAATTTAAAATAAAACCCACTAATGCTGGTGAGACTGTGGGCAAAACAGCATTTTCATAACAGTAGGAGTAAAACTTTCCTGGAGAATAATCTGGCAATGTCTATCAAAGCTAAAAATATAATTTCTTTGACATAAAAATAGCACTTCTAAGAATTTATTCTAAGGAAAAAGGTCAAACAAGCATGTGATGGTTAATTTTATGTGTCAACTTGACTGGGCCATAGGGTGCCCAGATATTTGGTCAAACATTATTCTGAGTGTGTCTGTGAGAGTGTTTCTGGAGATTAAGATTTGAATTGGTAGAGTGAGTAAAGCAGATTGTCTTCCTTAATGTGGGTGGGCCTCACCCAATCAGTTGAAGGCCTGGAGAGACCAAAAGGGCTGACCCTCCCACAAATGAGAAAACTCTTCCTATTCTGAGGTTGTATAGCAATCTTGTCCTTCCTTCAGACTCAAACTGAGCCATCAGTTCTTGGGTCTCAAACCTGCTAGTTTTCAGACCGGAACATACACTATCAGCTCTCCTGGTTCTTAAACCTTCTGGTTCTCATTGTAACTTACACCATCTTCCCTCTTGGGTCTCTAGGCTGTTGACTGCAGATCTTGGGACTTCTCAATCTCCATGAAAATATATGATCCAACATATAAGCCAATTCTAATAAGTCAATCAATCAATCAATCAATCAATGAATCCTGTCGGTTCTCTTTCTATGGAGAGCCCTAAAGAGTACAAAGAACAAGGATATCCACTGCAATTTTCTGTAAAATAGTGAGAAAGAAATTAGAAACTACTTAATTGCCCAACATTAAGAACACGTATAAATAAATTCAGGACCATCTACACAATGGAATACTATCTGTATTTGCGTAGAAAGATGTCCATGGTCTTTTATTAAATTTTAAAGAGAGGATTCAGACAAGTTTCTGAATTAAAGTTATGTAAATAAAAATATGTATGCCTAAAATTCAGAAAGGCTCTAAACAAAAAAGGGGGATTGGGAGATCATACGCTCAATTATCAATATTTCTCTAAGAGAGTACCAATATTTCTCTAAGTTGGTGGGAGTATGGATATTCTCCATGTTTATGATGCTTCACTGTGTTTTCTAGATTTTTTAAATAATGTACAAATATTTCTCTGTTAATTTTGTAAAATAAAAATTTTAAAGAGAAAAAAGGAGTAATGAAAGTAACTTTTCTTTATTAGATTAAATATATATCATAAAAATAACAATGTAATAATTAAAATAGGGGGGTATACTGCCCAAGGGAAATAATAAGCATATAAATGGAAAAGTAATTGATATATATATATATGAATATATATCTGACATAAATATTTATAAACTGATATACATGGATACATATAAATTTATGGATATTTCAATAACACAGTAGATTTTTTTAGAAAAGTCACAAAGCACCAGATTACTAGGTGAAATTTAGAAATACTTAGGGGTAGGAAAATACTTTCTAAGTATGATATTAAAGGTAGAATCATGAAGGTAAAAATGACAGATATAACAATATAAATTAAAATGTTCTATATGCTAAGGAAAATAGCCAAATTAAAAATAAAATGCAAGTTAAAATACAGATTTGTTAGGAAATGAAGGGTTAATGTTCTTAATATATAAATATATAAAGTTTACGTAAAATAAAAATTTAACTATAATTGTATCTCTATTAGTTAGTGTCTTTCACATCCACAATCCCCCCCATCAGAGAACAGCAGTCCTGGGTTGATTCTTCTGCTCAGGTACTACAATTTTTAATACAGTATATTATATAAAACATATCCTGTTCCCTGGCCCCAACTAATTGAAACAAACACCAGTATATGCACTGGGTATTCTCTTTATGACCTCACAGCAATCTATTCTTGCTCTTCTCTGCTCTGCTCTGTGTCTCAGTGGGCTGTGGACACACACACACACACACACACACACACACACACACACACACTGCATCATTCAGGCTCCTGGGCCTCTAGTTTCTGGTTGGATCCAGCCGATGAGAGGGTTGGGGAAAGACAGGCCAGCATAGGTGTGCCTGACTTCCTCCCTGCCCTGACACTATGGTTCTGGAAGTGCCTGGTCCCACTACAACTTGCACTCCTGTCAGGGAACCCTCTGCCACAGCTCTACAGCTCCAGCCTTCACTGCTCTCTGGTAACTCTCATTCCTTTTTTACCATTTCCTGTCTAGAGGTGTTAATAGCTTTATTTTTGTTTAATGCTTTTACTAGGCTCTGAATCTCAACATCCTTTGTGGGTTCCCTTAACCTTCCTTTACCTTGGTAAATAGTCCCTTCTTTCAATTCTCTTCAAAATCCCCGTGAATAACACACCACTGTAAAGCAATTATACTCCAATAAAGATGTTTTAAAAAAAAAAATCCCCATGAATGTGCCTTCTATTTCCTGCAAGACTAAAAGAGTGGATGAACCCAAGGGTATTGAAAGTTGGCAAGTGTTTGCTCGCTAACTCGCGAACTCCATACATAATGGAAAGGAGAGGCCAAAGAAAGAGGCAGACCACTTCAGATTGGTAGGTGACAGTTTTAACAAGCAAGGGAACTTACATAAGAGGCTTGTCTTGGGCCGTCAGTCTTAAAAGTTTATCTAGAGGCCTTAGTTGGGTTCAGTCACGTATACCGTCCAGATGGTCTCAACAACACATTGCTCTTTCAAGGCTACGTCTTTGAAACTGGCTCCTACTGTGGGAACAGTGAGCAGAACGTACATTCCAAGGATGGAAAGGAGATGAGGAGCTTCCAATTGCCAACGTCCAGCTCTCTGGACCAGGGTCAGCTGGTTGTCATGTCCTCCTGATGACCTCCAACATGGAGGGGCTGCAATCTCCTCTGAGTTGGTTTGGTGGGAAATTCTTGCCAATCAGAATGATCTTTGTTAGAGGTGATCTATCTCCCTGATCATCTTTAGATGAACTCCAAGGAAGTAAGTCATTGAGCTCAGGCTGTATCTGGATGACACTAAACTCCACAATGCCAGCACAGTGGAAGCACCCAGAGTCAGAGGGGACTTGCCATTATAACCCAGATCTCAGCAGGGCTCCTCTAACTCCTTGAGACCTAGAAAAGTCTCTGCAATTTTAGCTATCAACAGACTTATGAGACTAAATATTGAAAAGAAACATCAAATTATTATTACTTGCTGATGGTGCCTGTGAAGTCCAAGAAAATTGACTAAAAAAATTTGTTAGAAATAGTTTTTCTATAAGATGGCTGGTTCCATAATGGTCATAAATCATATATTATTCTTGATTCTTCCTTCCTCCTAATACCCTATGACCTATCAAATACTAAGTTTTAGCAATTCTAGCTCACATTTCTAGAATCTCTCCACATGACTCCATTTTTGTTTTGAACTGCCCAGACTATCCAGGTTCCAGCAGCAAGCAAGGCCTCTCTTCAACAGCAGCAATCCCCAGTGAGGCGCTGCAGTCAGCCAAGATGACCAGAGAGGCTGTCTGGAGGTCAACAGCAGGACAAAAGCATCGGAGCTCCTGCTGGGCCAGCAAGGGGCAGCGAACAACTGATCAAGCAGACTGATGCATGGCCATTATGATGAAGCAGGTAACACTGGATGTATACATGAACGCATGTGTATGAGTGTCTGTGCTTAACTTTAGATCCCAGTGGGAACACATATGCTCTTCAAATGTCTATAACACACTTACATAAGTTGATCATATATTAGGCTACAAAGGTCTCAATAAACTTCAAAAAACAGAAATCATACAGAGTACAGCATTTCACCAAAATAAATAAAACTAAAAATCGATAACAGAAAACAGAAAGAAAAACAAAGGTCTTAAGCTCTTGGAAATAAATACAACTCATAAATGACTTGAGTTTTTAAAAATAACCTCTATCTTATGGCATAATTAGAAATGAGTCATTGTCATCGAATGAAAACATTGCATGTAACTAATTACTCAATGTGGTAAACTGAGAAAATTTGTAGCCTTAACACTAATTATTTTAAAATGAGAATGATTTAACAAATAAAATATTCAACCAAAAGGTCTAGAAAATACTAACAAAAATATAGCAAAAGAATAGAATAAACTAAAGCATATAAAGGCATGAATTAGATGAATTACAGAAAAACAGTATACTTAAAGGGAAAAAAATCTACTTTGAAATGACCAATACATAATTGGCACCTCCTGGGCAACTCTGCCCAATGGAAAATTTTAAAGAAAAGAAAAGAAAAAAAAAAAGAGGGAGTTCCCTGGTGGCGCAGTGGATAAGGCTCCATGCTCCCAATTCAGGGGGCAGAGGTTCGATGCCTGGTCAGGGAACTAGATCCCACATGCATGCCACAACTAAGAAGTCCACCCACTGCAACTAAGAGTCCGCATGCTGCAACTAAGAAGTCTGCATGCTGCAACGAAGATCCTGGGTGCCACAACTAAGACCCAGCGCAGCCAAAATAAATAAATATTAAAAAAAAAAAGAAACCTCATATAGAGAAATATCTATTTAAAAAAAAAGAAAAAGAAAAGAAAGATGTAGAACGACAGAGCAGAAAGCACAAACAAAATTAGAATGAGGAAAAGATATATAAACGGAGATAAAAATAATTCACTAGGTTCAATATGTACCATTTTGTAAAAAATTTTTAAGGGGTTTATTTTTTCATGTTGTTCTAGAGCAGTAGTTTCCAATCTTTTTCACATCATAGCATATTTGAAAAATGATCATGTTTATGACATAATGGTGTAAAAAATTTTACACCATTGTGCCAGGAGGCACTAGGACTCAAACTCTGGCCTTCCCAACACATCTGTAACCCATTTATGGTAGACTGGTTGGGAGCTGTGTTCTTGAAGTCCCAGTCAATGCAGTATGCAAAGGCAAGGGCCAGGGGAGACAACGAGGAAGGAAATGTTAAAAGGAGGAGACAGATGATCAGAATTATCAGTTTTTGTGGATATTATTATCTAATTAAGATGACGGAGGAAAAAAAATGGGGAACACCCCCAGATAAAACCATAAGCAGAAGAGTCAGGAGTGGTTCAGTGGAACTCTAAGTACTTTGGAATCAGTGAGTGATTAATGATTATAAGAATGACTAACAAGGAATTTCCAAAAGTTGACCAGTCCCTTTTCCCCTGCTTATGCTGAGCAGTAGGCTACAATCTCAAGACTAAAGCAGAGAAAGTGGACACTGGGAATAGAGACTCATGATAGTTTTCCACATAGCTTAGAAAAACCAAGATGGATGTATTACACCAAAAAATCCCCCCAAATTTAAAAACCAGGTGGCAGCATGTTCTGCTCCTCCAAACAGTAAAAGGAAGCTCATCAGAAACTATATCCAGATAAACAGCGATTTTCAATCCAAAGGTGAGATGACAATCAAGAACCACCAAACAGGGCTTCCCTGGTGGCGCAGTGGTTGAGAGTCCGCCTGCTGATGCAGGGGACGCGGGTTCATGCCCCGGTCCGGGAAGATCCCACATGCCGCGGAGCGGCTGGGCCCGTGAGCCATGGCCGCTGGGCCTGCGCGTCTGGAGCCTGTGCTCCACAACGGGAGAGGCCGCAACAGTGAGAGGCCCGCGTACTGCAAA
>NW_006787051.1:1584889-1603901 GCF_000442215.2 Lipotes vexillifer
AAAAAAAAAAAAAAAAAAAAAAAAAAAAAAAAAAAAAAAAAGAAAAGAACCACCAAACATTAAGCAAAACCTATACTTTGAAAAAGAGGAGCCCAATTTCATAAATAGAAAAGAGAATACCTACAAAACATATTACAAAACGATGTTAAAATTACTTCAATTAATATGACCACACATTTTACAAGACGATCCTTCCATTAAACATGAAATACTTTAGATTATGATCACTGAAAAAAAAAAGTTGAACTTACAGATAAGAAACAGAATGGGCTGAATAAGAGAATAAACATGGTTGAAGAAGGGATTGGGGGGGGACTACAAAAGTAAATTGAGTCATTCTCCCCTAAAAGCAATACAGAGAGGGAATTCCCTAGCGGCCCAGCAAGCGGTCCTTGCTTCCACTGCAAGGGGCACGATTCGATCCCTGGTTGGGGAATTAAGATCCTGCATGCTGCGGCCAAAAAATAAATAAATGAAGTAAAAAAGTAAAAACAATACGGAGAAAAAAGAAAAAAAGGTTTGGAAAACATAAGAGAAAAGCTGATATATGAAAGATACATCCAGAAACTCAGCCCCTATTTAAGAGGAGTTCCAAAAGGAGCAAAGAAAGGCAAAGAAAGAAAGTGCAAGAGAGGCAACAGTCCAAGATAACCTTAACAAAATTTCACACAGCTGAAGGAACAAATCTTCAAGTTCAAAAGTCCCACTGAATGATAAGTGTGGTGAATGTAATAGAAGCCCAAATCCAGATCTCATTGAAGGAGAAGGACATGGTACATGGAGATATTATTTGTACACATCAATCTAAAATAGAAGCTAAAATTTTTAAGAATTTAACTCATTGAAAAACTTAACTCATCGGGCTTCCCTGGTGGCGCAGCGGTTGAGAGTCCGCCTGCCAATGCAGGGGACGCGGGTTCGTGCCCCGGTCCGGGAAGATCCCACATGCCGCGGAGCGGCTGGGCCCGTGAGCCATGACCACTGAGCCTGCGCGTCCGGAGCCTGTGCTCCGCAACGGGAGAGGCCACAACAGTGAGAGGCCCACGTACCGCAAAAAAAAAAAAAAAAAAAAACTTAACTCATCGATTGACATGTACACACTGCTATATTTAAAATAGATAACCAACAGGACCTACTGTATAGCCCAGGGAACTCTGATCAATATTCTGTAATAACCTAAATGGGAAAAGAATTTGAAAAAGAAGAGATAGATGTATATGTATAACTGAATCACTTTGCTGTACACCTGAAACTAACAGAACACTGTTAATCAACTGTACTCCAATATAAAATAAAAATTGTTAAAAAACCCTTAACTCATCAATTTACATTGGAATGTAAACTGCTACAACCATTTTGAGATACATTTTAGCATTATCTAGAAAAATTTTTAATATACATAATCTAACTGTACTGCCTTCGACATCACCTTACTCTGTTTCCATTCTAATTTGATTGCACTTCTTTCTTAATTCTGGAGATAATCATTAAGGACAGATAATTTTCCCCCAAGAAATGTTAATTCATTTCATGAAAGATATTTCAGAAGTTATCTTCAGCCCCCCTTCTACTCCCTTACTTCTCTTTACCAAGTCACCACTCACAGTCATGCCATTTGCATCCTAATAACTCCCCATCTGTCTATTCTCCCTGTCCCTTCTGCCACCACCCCGGCCCAGCCCACCACACCCCTCATTTGGACAGCCTCAATAATCAGCTAAAGGGAATCTCTGCATCCACATCATTTCGTTCTTATTCATTACAAGAAAAACAGCCAGAAAATTTTCAAAACAAACAAAACCTCAAAATAAAATACAGCAAGAGATCCTTTTCAATAGCTTCCTTAACACGGCATTAAGATTCTACATGCCTGATCCCTGCTCCCTCTCCAGTCATATACCACACACTGAACTTCTTTGTGTTCTTTGTCTGGGGTTTGCTTCTTGCTGCCAGAGTCCCTGTTGTTTCTGCCCATGACACTCTCTCCACCACCTACCCTCCACAAACTCCCTGGTTAATTCCTACTCAAACTTCAGATGTTAATGTAAATATCCCTTTCTTGAAGCTGCCTTTCTACTTCTCCAGCCTAGGTCAAGTTCATGTGTATATATATAAAATGTATGTACATTATATACATATAATTCATTTGCATTATATATTCCTTCAAACATATATCTTGACTTCTAATGATATGCTGATTTGTGTATGATTTGATTTAGGTCTTTTGCTATTTACCATAAGCCCCATGTGGGCAGGAACAATGTCTGTTTTGTCTACCTATTTTAAGGTCTGGCATGGAGTGACCCCTCAGTAAACATTAGTTGAATGAATAAGTAAATGGCACATGATGAGTGTAGGCAAGGGTCAAAAAACTCGGCACTTGGAGTTAAAGGGAAAGGTGCCCTATTTCCACTTTTGCTGCTTAGTCTTGGACCATCAATGTGTGTTCGCCCTCCACAGCTCGGTGTCCTCAAGTAAAATGAAGGTCAGAGCCAAACCCAAGCTACAGGACTGTTAAGAATATTAACTGAGAGAGTTCAAAGCACTCGCACAGTGCCCAGCTCATAGTATACACTCAAAGTATAATTTATTATATTTTCATAATTTATTTTTCTTCTTCTATTGTTGTGAAATTTTTCTACTGACATGTTCTCCCCATCTGCTCATACTCTTTTGAATGTAATTTGATGATCTTTTTGGTGCTACTGAAACTGCTTTCCATTTCAGGTCATCTGAAAAGCATCTGAATGATAGGAAGAGGAGAGGTCAGCACCACCATTCTGTCTGAGCTGCCACTCTCTGTAAGGCACTGGGCTTAGCTGGTACAGAACTGGACCCACAGGCTGCAGACCCAAGCAGGGAATCCTCCTGGGGGTGACAGGATGTGTCATTGAACTGGAGGCCTCTATGCTCTACCCTTTGTTCATTCTTTTCACTTCTGTTGAGTTCTCAGCATTTTTTTTTTCAAGGAAAATATAGCTGTGTTCTGCTTATAGATTTGTTCTGTTTTTTGTTTTGGGGTTTTTTTTTTTTGCGTTACGCGGGCCTCTCACTGCCGGGGCCCCTCCCGTCGCAGAGCACAGGGGCCGGACACGCAGGCTCAGCGGCCATGGCTCGCGGGCCCAGCCGCTCCGCGGCACGTGGGATCCTCCCGGACCAGGGCACGAACCCGCGTCCCCTGCATCGGCAGGCGGACTCTCAACCACTGCGCCACCAGGGAAGCCCCCTTCTGTTTTGTTTTTACCTTACATCCATGTGCTTACATTAGACCAGTCTTAAAGCCTCAAAGTGTTAGCTAGGGAAAACCCTATCGCTTTTTAAGAGTTGAGACTGATCAAGTTGTCAGAAACTCATGATTGACTGAGATTGTCTAAAGGTGGGCCAACTTCTCCAAGTTTGATAGCCTGTGTTACTCTTACTAAAGTCTGTGATGGCAAAAGGGGATCAGTAAAGGGGAACATTGGATTTAAAGCAGACTAATTACAGCTCACAACCCTGCTGTAGACCAATGTTTAACCCCAGGGAGGGGCTTAAAAGTGTGGCTTCATTAGAAACTCAGGAGTCATTTTAACCTAATTGCTCCCTCATCACTGCTTAAAATTGGCACCTAAACCTTTAAGAATTAACTCATAGTCTCTGACTCCTGACACTGTTCACCCTTGATAAGTGCTCCCCAGAGGACCTGAACACTCTTACTAATTTCAGTAAATGTTTTCACGATCTTGGCTGTGGAGTTAATGCTTAACAAGTTCCAGAGGAACCAATTTCCTGCCTGAGGAAACTTCCTTACCAAGTTCCCTAATTATTTCCAGGCAGTCATTGCCCTGTGAAATCCAGCCAGCCGGGGGAGGCTGTTAATATGCCACAGGTGGTGGCTACAGTTGAGTTACCAAGGAAACAGATGAACTGTACAGAGAGGCATATTTGACATCAAGAGCCCAGGGACCTGTAAACACATGTATTTCTGCTGTCTCTTGTTTTCTTTTAGCAAGAGGGGGTTGGTGCCCAGTAAGTCAGCACATATATCCTCCTCTTAAAATCATTGAGAAACTGTCTACAGAATTCTCTAAACCACTATTCTCAAACTTTTTCAGTCTCAGGACCCCTCTGCACTCTGACAGTTTATAGAGAACCTCAAAGAGCTTTTGTTTATACACACAGATTATAGTAATTGATATATACTATATTAGAAATTAAAACTGACATTTAAAAATACTTATTAATTTGTTTTAAAATGACAATAATAGCCCACTACATGTTAAGAGAAATAACATATTTTGATAGAAAATAATTATATTTTCAAAAAATATTTAGAAGACTGGCACTTTTACATTTTTTCAAATTTCTTTAATGTCTGGTTTAATAGGATACAGCTGAATTCTCATACAATTCTGCAACTGAATTCTGCACTCAGTCTGTTATAAAATATAACGTATATATTACATATGAGATAATGCATCATGTAGCTTCTGGAAAACTCTACATTTCTGAGAGAAAGAGATAAAGGCAAATAATACCTTTTTTTTTTTTGCGGTACGTGGGCCTCTCACTGTTGTGGCCTCTCCGGTTGCGGAGCACAGGCTCCGGACGCGCAGGCTCAGCGGCCATGGCTCACGGGCCTAGCAGCTCCGCAGCATGTGGGATCTTCCCGGACCAGGGCACAAACCCGTGTCCCCTGCATCGGCAGGCGGGCTCTCAACCACTGCGCCACCAGGGAAGCCCGCAGATAATATCTTAATGCTACTATGAAAATAATTTTTGACCTCACAGGACACCTAAAAAGATCTCAGGGTCTCCCTAAAGTCCACAAAGCAACTTTGAGAACCACTACTCTAAACAAAATCAGAGTAAAAAATGGTCATTGAATAGCTTTATATCTGAAACATAAAGCAAAACAAGAGACCAAGAGAAAAGTTGCAGTTATTAAGATGGAAGTGTCTGTGCCCTATTCTTGATACTTATTGCACTATTCTTGATATTCTTGATATTTAGGCCATCCTAACCTACAAGGAGTTCCAGCCTCATGCTGGGACATCCTTATAATGACACCTAAGATGGTCTGCCCCATTTCTGGATGATAATGAGAAAAGCAGAGAAACAGCCCATATAGAAACCCTAACACCAAAAACAGATTTGCTATAATTTTATTTTGAAACATGACTTGATATTCTGTAAATTGCCAAATATCATAAATCCAAAGAGTTAACAAAGTCTACAATGTTAGGGGAAAAAAAGCACATAATACTTGGAAACAGTAATAACAAAGGTTGAAAGAATTTTCATGGGCAATGAATGCCTGGTTTTCCCCTCTTAAGACCTAGTTGAGAAGTCAGATAAAGGGGGAACATGAACTCTCTGAGAAGAATTGCCTTTTTTAGCTCCCCAAAGAAACTGTATCTTACACCCAAACGACTCATGTTGATGGGATCGTTTGGATCCCAGAAGAGCTGCACAAAGATACATGATGATCTCGGGTACCTCTCCTGCAAGAACAGCCAGTGTTGATCTGAACGACCCTGCCCACGATCTCTGCTCGTGACCTATTCCAAGCAGACAGTCCTATCACACGTGGCCACCTCCAGGAGCGTGCTCCGGCCTGGGATGTACGGTGGAGACAACAGCTCAGTGCATGGCCACTGGAGAAATGCCTGGGGCATGTAAACCCGATCTGAGCATATTTCTAAGTCCTGTCACATGAGACTCAGTAAAGCAAGCACAGGGGCAGAAAGCGTGAACTCTGAAGTCCAAGAAACCTGTGTTCTAATCCCATCCAGCCACCAAATAATTTTGAATACTTGAACAGATTATTTAGTATCTCCCAGCTCTTCTATTAAATGGTATTATGAAGAATAAAATGGGTTCATCCATGCACGGAACTTAGCTGGGTATATGATAAGTGTCCAATAAATACTAGTTATTTTTAAAAAGCAAATTTGATTTTGTTTCTCCCCTATGTAACATCCTTCAGTGACTCCACAATAACTTTCAAAATTGAATTCAAACTCCTTCCATTGGCTCATAAAGTCATTCACAGTCGAGCTTCATTTCCTGCCACTCCTCAAGTATTCTACAGAGCCGTCACACAATTCTACTTGAGATAGAATTCTACTTAAAATACAGCATGCTTTTTAGACACTAGGTTTTCTCTAAATGTAGAGTCCTCTTTTTGGACTTTGCCATATAACTAACACTAGTCCTACAAACTATGATCATAATCACCTCCTCCAGGAAGCCTTCCCTGACTTACCCAGTACAAGTGTTAACCACAATTGTAACACCACACAATGTGGTAAAAGTTAATTTATCTGCTTCAGTATTTGATTGTAAGCCCCTAGAAATGAGTTACTGTACCTGATCTTTGTGCCTAACATCTAGCACAGCAGCTGGCACATGCTGGCTACCCAATAAGTGATTTTTAATTTATGAACAGATACTCAAATGAGATAACAGGCACAATCCATGAGTGTGTAACGTGTCGGGTATTGATGATGGTGATGATATGATGCTGGTGGTGGTGGTGGTCACGGTGGTGGTGGCGAAAGAAGAGGGCAAGAGTGGGAAAGGAGGTGGGAAAAGAGGGGAAGGAGGAAGGATGCACCTCAGCCCTTCTGCTTCTAAGCCTAACAAAAAGATAGATACACCTACACCTACTAAAGACATGAAACTGGTCACTGCATTTACTATCTGCCCAAATCCACTGTGATGTGATTGATTCTATTACATTCTGTGAGTTCATTAGGGATGATGTGATGAACCATGAACAAGCTTAGCTCCCTGGACCTTCAGGGGTGAGACTATAGCAATTACATGCTTGAGTCACTAGATGACAGTGAGAAGATAGTCCATCTTTTGGCATAATTAACCCAATTTCTCCTGGAGCTTTCATTCATTTAGTGCCTGGAGGCTGCTTCCTAGATCCACCTCCTCTGTCCCAGGTACCCTGTCCCCCAACCTCCTAATATGAATTCCTTGGTCCCTGGAATCCCTGTAACTTCACGCTTTCTCTGTTACCCATGTTATTACTTTATCCATTTGTGTCTATCTCTTCCTCAAACAGAAACACATCAATACAAAGCCTGAGCCACATTGGTTCAGTATATCTCCTTCTCTTTTGGATTCTTTCCATGGAACTTGATTCTGCAGTCTCTCCATTTTAAGAAGACCCTCCCTGAATCATGAATTCCTCTCTATCTGGTGCCCTGTAGCTGTTTCCCTAATTCAGACCTCCATTCTGAGCCTGACCTATATATCCCTATAAGCTATCTACTTGACTTTGATTTCACAGAGGCATCTCAAACTTTACTCACCCAAAACTGGATTTCACCCCAAAGTCTTCTCTCCCAGTGTTCCACATCTCAAAAAAACAGCACCCTCATCCACTGTGCTCCAACCAGAAATATGAGTTCATCCTTGACACCTCTTTCTGTTCTACCCCTCCGCCCCCCACATACAATCCATTACCAAGTCCTGCAATTTGATTTCTGAAATATGGGTAGAATCCTTCACACTGCTCCACTCCCACTGCCACTGTCCGAGCCCAAGCCACATCACTCTCACCTGTGCTATAGCAATTGCCTCTTCCTTGCCTATTTTCACTCTTGAAAACTTCCCATCAATTATCTACTTAGCAGCCAGAAAGACATTTTAAAGTACAAGTTTGTTTAACAGAGTCGGGAGGAAGACATTTTCCTCTACCCTTCTAAACTCTTCTGGCTGGTCTAAGAATTAAATTGACGTGATTAACAGGAGAAAATCAGACAAAAATTTAATAACATATATACATGGGAGAGACCCAGGAGAACTGAGTAACTCATCAAAATGGCCAAAGCCCTCCTCTTAAATACCATCCTCAGCTAAAGACAAAAGATGATGTTGAGCGTGGGGAGAGTCAGTTATGGGAGCTTACCAGGAAAAGCACAGTAAACAAGGGTAGGGTAGCGTTGTTATGCAGATTCAAATTCTTGCCTGGTCTATTATAAGAGTTTCTAGAGATTTGGCCATCCTCTTCTTCCAGGTACAGCCAGGAAAGCACCCTAACAGATGATTTCCCTTACAAATGTTTCTTATAAAAGGGTAATTCCGTCTGGGTTTTCAGCTTTTCCCCTATCTGCGGTTTCTTAGAAAATAACCAGCTTAAAATAATTAATATGCCAAAGAGACATATTTTGGGGTGACAAACTCTGCTCCCCTACAATAGTTGTCTCTCTCATTATGCTATCTTGTTATGTGTTCCCAGCACCTGGCACAGTGCCTGGTACATAGAAGTCATTCAACAACTGTTGGTGAATAAATATTAATGGCTTTCTTTCCCTTTCTCAAACTGGTCATTCTCCCTCCCACCAGTATCTTTGTATAAGCTTCCCACACTCAAAATTGGCCCTATACAAATAAGATAGCATTCATCCTTCCATTCTTAATTCAAATATCACACCATCAATGCAACTATAATGAAACACTAGAAGTTGACATTGGCTCCAGGATGGGAGCAAAGGGCAGAATCAAAAGGTGTCTTGAGAATACTGCTAATGGGTTTGAAGGGTTTTAGGGAGATTGTTGAGGTAGGACTTAACAATTAAAGAGAAAAGCCAGAGGCCGAAAATGGCATCAGTTTAGCTAAAGCCCATGATAACAAACCTAGATTTAATACCTAACTTAATTGCAGCTTTTGACTTTTGCCGGAAATGCAATCTTAATCATCCAGCTTGGATTTTCTGGTCAGAACCTATGAGATGTAAACACAAAAAGAACAAAGAGTGTCACTCCTCATCCAGTTATATAAAGGGTTGTTGCAACCTTGCAACCCACCGTGCACCCTGAGGGGAATTCTGGATGGAAAGAACAGGATGAGATATCCTGTGCTTTGGATAAATGGGCCCCTAGATAGTTAAGATGTGTACCTCAGGAGGAATTTCAATGACCCCAGATTCTTGCATCTTCCCATACACAGAAAAGCACTAAAATCACTAACTTGAGATATTCGTTCTTTGTGATTAGCAGTAATCTTTTACCCAGGTGTATGTTTGACTGTATGTTTTTCCTAGTCAAACAGTCATATGTATACTGGCTTCTCTCCTACCTCTTTGGAGCAGTCGACTCAGAGCTACTGAGTGGCTCCGGGCTATAGTCCTCAGTAAGACACTGAATAAAACTTAAATTCACAGCTCTCATGCTGTGCATTTTTCTTTAAGTCCACAGAGGTAATCTGTCATACGGGCCTTCTCCATCCCAACCTCCTGCAGAGGAAAAAGAGGCAATGTGCATTGCTATTCCCTTCCTCCACAAAAAAAAGATGTCCTGGCCTAAAAATAATCCTTTCTTTTCTTTTGCTAATAGCTCCCTTGCCCCACTCTTTTTCCTATAACTATAAAAACTATCCTTTTTGTACAACCCCTGGGAGTGCCCTTCTAGTTGCTAGATGGGACGCTGCCCCATTCATGAATGGATGGATAAAAACAGTTAGTTCTTCGAATTTACTCAATTGATGTTTTATTTTTTAACAAAGTTAACACAAGTTCGTGTGCCTGATGCACAGTGAGGCCAAAGAAACTGAAATGTCAGAGTTTGGAGCAGAGAAAGGTTTACTGCAAGGCCATGCAAGGAGATGAGGTGGCTCATGCCCTAAAAAGCCCCAAAAGCCCCCAAAGGGTTTCAGCAAAGCACTTTTAAAAAGCCAGGTGAGGGAGGGGAGTCGTGGGTTATATGATCAGCTTGTGCACAATTCTCTGACTGGCTGATGGTGAGGTAGCAGAGTGGTGTCACAGAGGTTAACATTATCAGTCCTTAGGCTCCAGGAGGCCTGGGGCTATTGTGCTCATGGTCATCAAGTAGTTGACATCTTCCATTTGTTGGAGAGGGGAGTTTTATACATCTGCCAAACAACTCAGGAAATGTGCATCAAATACTATTATCTAGGTACTTCAGAGAGGAGCTAAAGCAGGGGATATGGGGGAAGGCCTGTCCCAGAAAAGGCCCCCATGGGGTCCTGCTCAGTTACAACAAGACAGTGAGCAAAATGATATTGGACGCTGGATAAAAGGGCACCCAAATGATGTATTGGCAGAACAGTTAGCAAAACTGTAATTTGGAACAATGTAGAAAATAGAAAATATACCAATAAAGTAGCAAATCTAAGGAGATTTCCAGGCAGAATATCACAAGTGCTAACTTGTTTCTTTCAGCTGCATATATTAAAATACTAGGAGAGAAAAATGAACTAAAGGACAAACTACTAACTTTTTCAGCAGAATATAAAGAAAACAGAAAGGAGCCAGGACTTGCTAGATTCAAAAATAAAACCGTTTCTGGGGCTTCCCTGGTGGCGCAGTGGTTGAGAGTCCGCCTGCCGATGCAGGGGATACGGGTTCGTGCCCCGGTCTGGGAGGATCCCGCATGCTGTGGAGCGGCTGGGCCCGTGAGCCATGGCCGGTGAGCCTGCTCGTCCGGAGCCTGTGCTCCACAATGGGAGAGGCCACAACAGTGAGAGGCCCACATACGGCAAAAAAAATAAAAAAAAATAAAAAAATAAAACCGTTTCTCACTTCCAGTCTCAAACAAAAAACAATTTTCAAAGAAAGAATGGCTTTAGGGCAAAGATCAAATCTGGGGAGTGGTTGTAAAACCCTTTGTTAAAACCTCAGAAGGATTTAAAATGATTTAAAAAGAGCTCATTTGGGAGTTTCCTGGAGGTCCTGGCGCTTTCACTGCTGCAGCCGGGCCAGGGTTCAAATCTCTGGTCAGGATCACAAGCGGTGCGACACAGCAAATCAATCAATCAATCAAAAGTAAATTAATAATAAATAAATAAAAGAGCTCTGTCCCTGCTTGATCAACAGAATGCTGTGGAACTGAAGCTGTACCAGCTTATGGCCTCAGGGCTTGAGTGACTGGGCCTTCCAGACTGTTCACCTACTGTGGTGTCTCAGTTTTGAGAAGAGGGGTTGGAACAGTCTTGGGGAATCAACTGTTTGTTCATGCTCCCTGTTGAAGACTTAGTAGGTCTTTGGGAAATTACTGAACTGAACAATCCAGTTATTTGCCTGGGGCCCTGTCAGTCAAGAGTCTCCAGGAATAGTAAAGTTATGCTAATGAAGACAATGAAATGGAAAAACTGTGTACAGGTATACTGTTAGCTGCCTGGTGGGTTGGTAGTTTCAGTTCTTTCAGTTTTCATTCTATATGAAATTAATATTTAAAGAGCTGTCAAAGTAAGAATTGTACTGGACAAAGTTAAACAGGCAAAAGAGACTTTATTCAAGATTATTGCAACAGGGGAGAGAGACTGACTCAACCTCTGCTGAAACAAAGAGCTGGAGAGATTTTAAAAGCTGGAAGGAGGAAAACCATAAGCTGCTTGTGCTTGCTAAATGGCTACCCAAAGAAAAATAAACTTTCTCGTACCTTCATGACAGGGGTAGTTTCAAAGGAGGCAGAGAAAGAATGTGTGCTTACAAGTTTTCTAAAGCGCTCTGAGAAAAGGAAGGTCAGAGTCTATGGTCAGGAAAAAAGCCTGTCTAAAGTTTACTCAAGCTGAGGGGGGACTGTGAAGGCCATCTTGGTTAGAGAATTCATGTTATTTAAAAGTCTAGCTCATAGAAATAGAGAGTAGAATGGTGGTTGCCAGGGGCTGGCTGGGGCGGGGTAGGGGGGACATTGTGGGGAGATGGGGAGATTTTGGTGAAAGGGTACAAACTTTCAGTTACAAAGTGAATAATGTACCACATGGTAACTACAGTCAACAATAATGTACTGTATACTTGAAATTTGCTAAGAGAGTAGATCTCAGGTGTTCTCAAACCCCCCAAAAAGGTAACTATGTGAGGTAGTGGATGTGTTAATTAACTTGATTGTGGTAATCATTTCACAACGTATATGTGTGTCAAATCATCATTTTGTACACTGTAAATACATACAATTTTATTTGTCAACTATATCTCAAGAAAACTGGGAGAAAGACTAAAATACAGGCATTTTAAAAAGAAAAATTGGTTTATATAATCAATAAATGAACAAATGAACTAAAGAATGGTTAAAAGGAAACTGTACTTAGTTTCATTTGATTGCTTGTTTTAGATAAGCCTTACTTAATTGGTCCTTTTAAAAGCTATGAGAAAGAAATTTCAGGATATCAAGGGATGAGATTCAATCAAAGTTTTTGCTGATGCTCCTTTGATGTCTAACTAAGAACATTATTATACAGCATTCAGATATTTTCCACAAGGTTTCAGCAATCTGCTAATGTAATTTCTTTGTTTTGTTTTATTTTTTTTGAAAGTTGAATCAGATCTGCACTCCACTCCCATTTTTGGCAGGGGTAGGTATGAATATAAAGAAAAAAGTTTTTTTCCATCAAAAGGAACGTTTCATAAAGAGAAAATGCTCCAACCTCTTTTTTATCTCACCCAAAGCATAAATGAACGGTGGTGCTCCTTTGATGTAGGTTCAATGAGTCGGACACTTTCTATTGCCTACTAGCAATATTAAAATAGGAAGCAAGAATGAAGAATTACATCTGTCACAGTGTCTAATTATCCTTTCTGGGAAAGATACACACAGATTGATACGATTCATGGATAATAGAAAATAGGCACAATTTATCATATTTATGTTCTACAAGAAAAAAATTCATATATTGTTTGACAAATGTTGAGGGCATTTTTGCCCTATAACAGAAATTTGACCAGATTTCCCAAACAATGGTTTATAACTGAAAAAGCAGTATGATAAATGACCCTCAAAAATAGTAACACAATGGACGAATATATTCTAAAATAACCAGATGAAATACAGCTGTGGATTATAATGTCTTTAGGTCCTTGAATAGAACCAGTGTGGTCCTCTCAATAAATAGTTGTTCTTTTCAACTCACACACGGACATATTTTCACTCAAAAAATAAAAAGCTCATCTTTCTATTTGTTGGCTTCCTGGAGCTCAAACCAGGAAGTGGGGCAGAGTGGGTTTTCAAAATCAATCTGAAATTGTTAACATCATTTTTTAAAGTATTTTGGTATTATTGATGAAAGTTGGCAAACTCAGTTTATTTGATCCATCAAAACCCTGCTGTGGAACCTATTCTGCAGAAATTAAAGCAACAATGTTTGTGAATGTATAAAACTAGTTTCTTTATTTAGCTTTCTCTAAAGAGACAAAAAGTTAACACATACCCATATGGCCACCAATGAACAATTTTTTGAAGAAACTGTGTTATACCTAATATTAAGGAATATTATGCATCTATGAAAAAAGAATAAAAACATTAATATATAAAGATGCCCTAATATATTATCAGATTTGTAGAACTCAAAAAGTTAAACATATTCATACCAAGAAATGCAAACTGTTTCCACAATTTATTACATTTAAATAAAGTTCAGTCCAGCATTGACCAAATATCACATGGCTTCTCAGCATAGTCAGAATGTATATAAATCCACTTTTCTTGGCCATAATTTCATCAAAGCTCTTTTCAGCTCACTGTTTCTCAAACTGTAGATCAGTGGATTCAGCAGAGGCGTAAGAAGTGAGTAAGACAAGGACATCAGCTTCTTGGTTTCTGGGGAGTAGCCAGATTTGGGTTGTAAGTAAGTCATACTGGCTGTGCCATAGAAGAGGGTAACAGACATGAGATGGGAGGCACAGGTGGAAAAGGCCTTTTGCCTCCCAGTGGTTGATGACATCTTCAGGATGGCAAAGAGAATTCGAATGTAAGATAGGAGTATCAACAAGAAAGGAAGCATAACAATCAAAACGGCGCCAGTGAATGCATAGATTTCAAATAAAAGGATGTCTGCACATGCAAGCTCTAGCCTTGGGGGAGTCTCACAGAAGAGATGATTAATTTCATTGGGGCCACAGAAGGGAAAACTAAAAACCCATGAGGTCTGCACAGTAGCCACCATGATACCTGAGACCCATGAGAATATAACCAATTTCATGAAAACCCTTTTGTTCATAATCATTGGGTAGCTCAGAGGACGGCAGATTGCAGCAAACTGGTCATAAGCCATTGTCCCCAGGAGAAAACATTCGGTCCCACCAAAAAGAAGAATGAAATACGTCTGTGCAAAACAGCCTGCAAAGGTGACCATACTTTTTTTTCATTGGAGAGGGTCACCAGCATTTCAGGCATAATGACTGCACTGAAACTCACATGCACCACAGACAAGTTCAGGAGAAACAAATACATGGGAACGTGTAAGCTCCGTTCCAGGGTGATGATGACTATAATGATGGCATTTCCCATCAGAGTCACCAGGTAATCAACCAAGAAAACCCCAAAGAGCTGCCCTTGAAAAGCCCAAGAGGATGAATTCAACCACAGAGCTTTGGTTTTGCCTTTTCATTTCAGTAGTGGAGTGTATATTGTTTTTATGGACCATGTATGTAAATTATAAAGTAACAATCCAATAGCTGAGAGTTCAAGTCTGATATTCTTGACAGAAGATATAATGATGGGCTCATTTTGACAAATCAACCTGAAAATTTTGAGAATGGCCAGTTACTGGAATAGTGAATCTTTCAAAGACAAATAAAGAAGTGAAGAATTTTGGCTCAGAAATCTTGTTTCAAAAGTACAAAATAACAGCAGGTGTTCTCTGGCAACTTTTTTGCCAGGTGGAAAATTAATCCTTTCCTTAAAACACAAACAGACATTATATTACTTAGAATCTATTGTCTATTACATTGATGTATGCATCTCTGTTCTTTTCAATTGTATGTTTATATATGAATTTTCAAATAAAGTGTTTCAAATAAACAAATAGCAAAAAATATCCAGAAAAAATTACAACTAATAATTCAAAACTAAAACAAATATGTGGTGAATATTTACTATAAATGTTAAGGTTCAAAATGCATTTATAATACTTTGTTTAGAATGAAATATATGAATAATACACCCCAACAAATACAGAAACACTAAAAAGGGGTTGAATTTAAATGCACTTATCTCAGATGAACACAAGTAAATTGCTTTAAGCACACTGGTTTCTGGTCAGAGTGGATTTGCCTAATTATACTGAAATTTGCCTAAATGGGAAAGTTCAGAGGTCAGCTCTCCATGCACTATCCTTTTGACCATAAAGTAGTTACCAAGGCTATAAAAATGCCATTTCTATCCTTCTGATCCTATGGTTTAACTCTCTCTCTCTCCCCCCTACACCAGCATTCTTTGAGTCCCACATCTCCCTGTTTTATTTTTTGCCATAACTCATCACCAACTGAAATAACACATATTTATTTGAGTTTTATGCTTATTATTTAATGCCCCCTTGTGGAATGTAAGCTCCAGGAGGACAGAAACTTTGTTCAGGTGTGCATTGTATTCTCAGAGCCTAGAGTAGATGCTAACTTATATAATAGATGCTAAACCAATATTTATTGAAGAGATGGAATAATAAATATTAAAATTAGGAAAACCCAGAATCTGCCCTTAAGGAATACAGCATCTGAAGGAAAAATAAATCAAATTCAAACAAATAGAGAGCCCCAGAATTAATCCATGGCTTCTGTAGAAGTTTGAGGCCCCCTGTGGGATTGGAAATACCTAGACTGGCAGACTGAGCTTTAGTCCTGACTTTGCTACTACCTCCAAGGTGAGGCTCTGCCTCTCCCTGCACTCAGGTTCCCCAGTGTGGTTGGGGGCAGGAAAATAACCCAGAACATCTCTTCTGGCTCTGACATGCGTGTTTCTCTGATTTATTCAGGGAAAACTGCAGGCTGCAAGGCTTCCCCTCCATTCAGATGACAGCCAGGCTGAAGGAAAGCTGGAATAGTGGTGGGTGGGCAGCACGTAGAAGGCACACGTGCTGCCTGAGTCCTAGGGGCCAGCCAGCCCCAAGCAGAGCTGACCATCTTCTTACCAGTCTAGCTGCTCTTCCTGAGCCCCTCTCTGGGCAGAGCACCTCACTTCTCCCCTGATCTCCCCTCCAGTCACAACTCTCCCCTGTCCCCAGCATCCTACTCACTGTTGGACGCTTGTATCTTTAAAATCTGGAGTCCCTCTGGGCTCAGCAAGTTCATCACCACTGACACTGCTCCAGCTCACTGCCTCTTTTCCTCCCCCTTCAAACTCCCCCCATTGTTAAATGGTTTCCTAACTGGCTTCTCCAGGTTTTGTAACTTCTCCTCTAACCTATCCCTCATACCTCAACCAAAATAAGATCATCCTCCCTCCCCGAACCTTCAGAGTCTCCTTTTATCAGTAAAATAAAACATCCACTTCTCAGGCTGCCATTTAAGGGAAACCAGAGTCAGAGTAAGTATTCTAGAAATTTAAAGAGGGAAATATTACTTCTGAATGGAGTGCGAGAGTGAACAACCATAAGCGCAGGATGTCATGGTAGAAGGGCCATTAAGTGGAAGGGGGAAGGCTGGCTTGCTGAAATCAAAAGTATTCCATGACATCTTAGTACTCGACTTGGCCTTTGGAGGGTGCTTTGAAAACAAGCAGAATTTCACTGTAGTTACACGAGGAAGCCAGGAGGACAGAAGGACAAGGAAGCGGAAGACAATGTAATGTTGTCTTGAGCTCAGATCATTAGGACAATAGCAGAGAATAAAAAGGTAAGTCGATTTACTGAATTTGGCCATAGCAATATATTAAAATCAAATGTCTATATTAACTTTAATAGTTATATTTTAGATATCAAAAAATCTCCCAAAATTAGTAAAGTGAACTCTACAGGAAAAAAAAAACAACCCTTTTCAAGGACCATTTCTAGTAGACAAAAGTATGTATTAAGCTCCAGGTGTATAAGACCAAATTAGTTTTAAAAATAAGAAAATTTAGAGTATCCTATTAAAAACCTACAAACTTGAGGAATTCCCTGGCTGTCCAGTTGTTAGGACTCCATGCTCTCACTGCCAAGGGCCTGGGTTCAATCCCTGGTTGGGGAACTAAAATCTCACAGGCTGCACGGAGTGGCCAAAAAATACACACACACACACACACACACACACACACACACACACACACACACACACACACACACACACATCTTTCTGGGGCTGATAAAGTTAGAAAACAAATCTAAGTTGCTGTCTTCATGAGAGATTAAAAAAAGAAGAAAAAGGGCTTCCCTGGTGGTGCAGTGGTTGAGAGTCCACCTGCCAATGCAGGGGACACGGGTTTGTGACCTGGTCTGGGAGGATCCCACATGCCGCGGAGCGGCTGGGCCCGTGAGCCATGGCCGCTGAGCCTGCGCGCCCGGAGCCTGTGTTCCGCAACGGGAGAGGCCGCGACAGTGAGAGGCCCGCGTACCGTAAAAGGAAAAAAAAAACACGGAACCTAAAGTCTCCACCTTCTCCCTTTAACACAAACTACAAATGCTGGCCTGACATTCACTGACATGTTCTTCTGGCTCTAATGTTAACTTTTTGTACGACCTTGGGCAAATCACTTCCTCCTCTGGGTTTCATCTTTCTCCATGACTGGCCTTATTTATGACCACTTTCCACCCCAGCTACAAACTTTTATGAATTAATGAGTAGTGCAAGCAAACTACTTATAGCTCTAATTATTACTCAAACTTTGATGTGAATGTGAAAGGCAGAGTAGTTGGCATTCTTACATGAGCACTGATAGGCATCTCCAATTACCAGCAAGAAGAACTATAAATGGTAAACTCACTGACAGGTACGTAAGCAGAATCTTCAGTTCCTTACCTAATGATTGCCTCTGATTTTCATCCCATTTAAACAGATGTTTCACTTCTTTAGTTAAGAAACCCTCCCATAAATACAACTCAGTGATTCAATGCACTGATTTTATAACATTAGATGACAGTGAATTGTTTGCCTTGGGAGAATCTTTCTCTGGAGGACTTACTAACAATTTTTATAGATTTTCCCATATGGACATAAGAAAGCTCAGTTGCACAAACCTGGAGCAACATTCTCAGTTTCTACAGGGAATAAACACCTCTTCACTCAGGAGGCTTAATTCCACCATGACCTCCCCCATTAAGAAATTCTTCAGGGAATTCCCTGGTGGTCCAGTGGTTAAGACTGTCTATTCAGTTTTTCTGCCCATTTTTATTTTTTATTTATTTATTTTTGGCTGCATTGGGTCTTCATTGCTGTGTGGGCTTTCTCTAGTTGCATAAAGAGGGGGCTAGCCTTCATTGCAGCGCATGGGCTTCTTATTGCGGTGGCTTCTATTGTTGCAGAGCACAGGCTCTAGGCATGTGGGCTTCAGTAGTTGTGGCACATGGGCTCAGTAGTTGTGGCTCGCGGGCTCTAGAGCACAAGCTCAGTAGTTGTGGCGCACGGGCTCAGTTGCTCTGCAGTATGTGGGATCTTCCCGGACCAAGGATCGAACCCGTGTCCCCTGAATTGGCAGGCAGATTCTTAACTGCTGTGCCACCAGGGAAGTCCCTCTGCCCGTTTTTAAACTGGATTTCTGTTGTTGTTGTTGCTGTTATAGAGTTGTGTGCATTCTTTACATATTTTGAATATTAACCCCTTTTCAGATATGTAGTTTGCAAATATTTTATCCCATTCTGTAGGTTGCCTTTTCATTTTGTTGATTATTTCTTTTGCTGTGTAGAGTTTTTTTAGTTTGATTAGGCCCACTTGTTCATTTTTGCTTTTGTTGCTTGTACTTTTGGTGTCATATACAAAAAATAATTGCCAAATATACCCTGAGAAAACCATAATTCAAAAAGAGTCATGTACCACAATGTTCATTGCAGCTCTATTTACAATAGCCAGGACATGGAAGCAACCTAAGTGTCCATCGACAGATTGGATAAAGAAGATGTGGCACATATATACAATGGAATATTACTCTGCCATAAAAAGAAACAAAATTGAGTTATTTGTAGTGAGGTGGATGGACCTAGAATCTGTCATACAGAGTGAAGTAAGTCAGAAAGAGAAAAACAAATACCGTATGCTAACACATATGTACGGAATCTAAAAAAAAAAATGGGTCATGAAGAACCTAGGGGCAGGATGGGAATAAAGACACAGACCTACTAGAGAATGGACTTGAGGACACGGGGAGGGGGAAG
>NW_006787051.1:1607738-1654100 GCF_000442215.2 Lipotes vexillifer
AAACACACACACACACACACACACACACACACACACACACACACACACACACACACACACACAAACTTCTGGGGCTGATAAAGTTAGAAAACAAATCTAAGTTGCTGTCTTCATGAGAGATTAAAAAAAGAAGAAAAAGGGCTTCCCTGGTGGTGCAGTGGTTGAGAGTCCACCTGCCAATGCAGGGGACACGGGTTTGTGACCTGGTCTGGGAGGATCCCACATGCCGCGGAGCGGCTGGGCCCGTGAGCCATGGCCGCTGAGCCTGCGCGCCCGGAGCCTGTGTTCCGCAACGGGAGAGGCCGCGACAGTGAGAGGCCCGCGTACCGTAAAAGGAAAAAAAAAACACGGAACCTAAAGTCTCCACCTTCTCCCTTTAACACAAACTACAAATGCTGGCCTGACATTCACTGACATGTTCTTCTGGCTCTAATGTTAACTTTTTGTACGACCTTGGGCAAATCACTTCCTCCTCTGGGTTTCATCTTTCTCCATGACTGGCCTTATTTATGACCACTTTCCACCCCAGCTACAAACTTTTATGAATTAATGAGTAGTGCAAGCAAACTACTTATAGCTCTAATTATTACTCAAACTTTGATGTGAATGTGAAAGGCAGAGTAGTTGGCATTCTTACATGAGCACTGATAGGCATCTCCAATTACCAGCAAGAAGAACTATAAATGGTAAACTCACTGACAGGTACGTAAGCAGAATCTTCAGTTCCTTACCTAATGATTGCCTCTGATTTTCATCCCATTTAAACAGATGTTTCACTTCTTTAGTTAAGAAACCCTCCCATAAATACAACTCAGTGATTCAATGCACTGATTTTATAACATTAGATGACAGTGAATTGTTTGCCTTGGGAGAATCTTTCTCTGGAGGACTTACTAACAATTTTTATAGATTTTCCCATATGGACATAAGAAAGCTCAGTTGCACAAACCTGGAGCAACATTCTCAGTTTCTACAGGGAATAAACACCTCTTCACTCAGGAGGCTTAATTCCACCATGACCTCCCCCATTAAGAAATTCTTCAGGGAATTCCCTGGTGGTCCAGTGGTTAAGACTGTCTATTCAGTTTTTCTGCCCATTTTTATTTTTTATTTATTTATTTTTGGCTGCATTGGGTCTTCATTGCTGTGTGGGCTTTCTCTAGTTGCATAAAGAGGGGGCTAGCCTTCATTGCAGCGCATGGGCTTCTTATTGCGGTGGCTTCTATTGTTGCAGAGCACAGGCTCTAGGCATGTGGGCTTCAGTAGTTGTGGCACATGGGCTCAGTAGTTGTGGCTCGCGGGCTCTAGAGCACAAGCTCAGTAGTTGTGGCGCACGGGCTCAGTTGCTCTGCAGTATGTGGGATCTTCCCGGACCAAGGATCGAACCCGTGTCCCCTGAATTGGCAGGCAGATTCTTAACTGCTGTGCCACCAGGGAAGTCCCTCTGCCCGTTTTTAAACTGGATTTCTGTTGTTGTTGTTGCTGTTATAGAGTTGTGTGCATTCTTTACATATTTTGAATATTAACCCCTTTTCAGATATGTAGTTTGCAAATATTTTATCCCATTCTGTAGGTTGCCTTTTCATTTTGTTGATTATTTCTTTTGCTGTGTAGAGTTTTTTTAGTTTGATTAGGCCCACTTGTTCATTTTTGCTTTTGTTGCTTGTACTTTTGGTGTCATATACAAAAAATAATTGCCAAATATACCCTGAGAAAACCATAATTCAAAAAGAGTCATGTACCACAATGTTCATTGCAGCTCTATTTACAATAGCCAGGACATGGAAGCAACCTAAGTGTCCATCGACAGATTGGATAAAGAAGATGTGGCACATATATACAATGGAATATTACTCTGCCATAAAAAGAAACAAAATTGAGTTATTTGTAGTGAGGTGGATGGACCTAGAATCTGTCATACAGAGTGAAGTAAGTCAGAAAGAGAAAAACAAATACCGTATGCTAACACATATGTACGGAATCTAAAAAAAAAAATGGTCATGAAGAACCTAGGGGCAGGATGGGAATAAAGACACAGACCTACTAGAGAATGGACTTGAGGACACGGGGAGGGGGAAGGGTAAGCTGAGACAGAGTGAGAGAGTGGCACAGACATATATACACTACCAAATGTAAAACCAATAGCTAGTGGGAAGCAGCCGCATAGCACAGGGAGATCAGCTCGGTGCTTTGTGACCACCTAGAGGGGTGGGATAGGGAGGGTGGGAGGGAGGGAGACGCAAGAGGGAAGAGATATGGGGATCTATGTATATGTATAGCTGATTCGCTCTGTTACAAAGCAGAAACTAACACACCATTGTAAAGCAATTGTACTCCAATAAAGATGTTAAAAAAATAAATAAATAAAATAATTGCCAAGATCAAAATCAAGGAATTTCTTCCCTAAGTTTTCTAATAAGAGATTTATGGTTTCAGGTCTTATGTTTAAGTCTTTAATCCATCTTGAGTTAATTTTTGTGAGTGGTGTAAAATAGGGGTCCAATTTCATTTTTCAGCATATGGTTATCCACATTTTTGAACACCATTTATTGAAGAGATTATCCTTTCTGCATTGAGTCTTCTTGGCTCCCTTATCAAGTACTAGTTGACTGTATATGTGGGGGTTTATTTCTAGGATATCTGCTCTGTTCTATTGGTCTATGTATCAACTTTTAATGCCAGTAACATACTGTTTTAATTACTATAGCTTTGTATTACAGTTTGAAATCAGGAAGTGTGATGCCTCCAGCTTTGTTCTTTCTTAGGATTGCTTTGGCTATTTGGGGTCTTTTGTGGTTCCATATAAAATTCAGGATTTTTTTTCTATTTCTGTAAAAAATGTCATTGGAATTTTGATAGGGACTGCATTGAATCTAAAGATGGCTTTGGATAGTACAGACAGTTTAAAAAAAATTAATTCTTCCAATTCATGTACATGAGGTATCTTTCCATTTATTTGTGTCTTCTTCAGTTTCTTTCATCAGAATCTTACAGTTTTCATTACACAGATCTTTTACTTCCTTGGTTAAATTTATTCCTAATATTTTAGTATTTTTGATGTTATTGTGAATGGGATTATTTTCTTTATATCTTTTTCAGATATTTCATTGTTAGTGTATAGAATCAGAAACTGATTTCTGTATGTTGATTTTACATCCTGCAACGTTATTGAATTTGTTGGTTAGTTCCAACAGTTTCTTGGTTGAGTCATTAGAATTTCCTATATATAAGATCATATTATCTGCAAATAAGGACAACTTTACTCATTCCTTTTGATTTGGTTGTCTTTTGTTTCTTTATCTTGCCTGATTGCTCTAGCTAGGACTTCCAGTACCATGTTGAGTAAGAGTGGTGAAAGTGGGCACCACTGTGTTGTTTCTGACATTAGAAGAAAAGCTTTCAATCTTTCACCATTGAGTATGATGTCATCTGTGTTTGTTGCATATGGACTTTATTATGTTGAGGTATGTTCTTTCTATACCCAATTTGTTGAGGGTTACTGCTCCAATCTTGAACCCTGGCAGAAGCATCATCATGAATACTTATCAGACGCTTGTTCTATCATGGCTGATGTGCCTCTAGACCCCTCTGGCATTGTACTGAGGGTTTTCTGCATCCACTTTTGTCATGATTGTCACTGACAATGTTCCTTCTCAGATAAGTTAGAATTTTCTCTTCCCTTTTTGGAACATTGGCAGAAATACTACCCCATTTTTACCTTTAAAAAGTGGCTACTGAAGGTACTTACTCTGTTGTTTTTCTTCTTAGTTCATAAGAGACTCAGGAAGAAAATAATATCTTTGTGTCACACTTTCTGTTCCCCACTTCCAGGTTTCTTACCATGATAGAAGGTGACTGGAAAATCCACACAGGGTTCCTAGCAATGCCTTTTATTGTTTTTGTTTTTGTTTCTTTTTTGCGGTACGCGGGCCTCTCACTGTTGTGGCCTCTCCCGTTGCGGAGCACAGGCTCCGGACGCGTAGGCTCAGCGGCCATGGCTCACGGGCCCAGCTGCTCTGCGGCATGTGGGATCTTCCCGGACCGGGGCACGAACCCGTGACCCCCGCATCGGCAGGTGGACTCTCAACCACTGCACCACCAGGGAAGCCCAGCAATGCCTTTTATAGTCAGACACTCAGACTGTTCAATGAAGGAATGGTCAATTCCAGGAAGGTCTTCTCATTAGTAGGATGAGTGACTATTTGCCCCTTGACTTCCTTTGTATCCCTTTCTCCCTCACTCCTGGACTTGGGAACTAACTTCTAAAGTGTGAAAAGTCCTTGAAGTGATTCATTTATGGACTTCCCTTACTCTCTTTCCATTTGTTCCTCATCCTCCCTTTCACCAAGATTTGAAATCCTCTCTTCTTCACCCACACATCCATGTCCTTCAGGACTATCAATGAAACTGTTTGTAAGGTTTCTTGTTTTCCCATCCATTCTACCCTATTTATACTTCTTTCGTGTCTTGCAAAAACAACTAATGAAATTTGAATGGGTCTCAGCTTTCACCTCACCTCCCTGTATTTATACAATAATTTAAAGTAGACAATGTGCTTTCTCATATGTATAGGGACATTTGAGTATTGACTCACCATCATTCATTGGCCTCCTTCCCCTGCCAACAATACCTTTATTTCTCTTGGGGAATCTTTTCATTAAACCATTTCAGGTATGCATAGCTGGGATTGATGCTATTCCCAGTTATGGAGTAGGGGCCATGTGAAGTGCATATTAGCAGCATTTCCCATTCTAGTCACCATCACAGTGTCTTGTTCATGGCTTCACTGGTGATCCCACTACAGTGAACAATATGGGAGGTGTCCTTGAATGGGTTTTTGTGAATGAAAACCTTTGTTCCGCTGGATAACTGATATGTTTCCCACAAGACACAGATTAGAGAAAATGTATTCCTAAGTGTTGTTGACAGCCTATTGCCTCTAGGACGGGAGAGTTTCCTTGAGAATGGAATCTACCCTAAGGAAGCAGAGATGAGAAATACGGAAAGGGAATGCAGGTCATGGTTAGATCATCAGAGTTCTGGATAAAGCCAAGCCTGCAGATTCATTCATCCCTATATTCTGCTGGGACTGAAGCAACGATCTTATTGACTATTCAAGTCATTGTAGACTGAACACTGAGTCCTCTGGTTCTAACGCATACCCTGTGAGATTAATAACATTATCTTTATTTTAGCAGAAAAGTAATAGAGCCAGAGAAGTTATGTATTTGCTCAAAGATACATAGCTAGTCCAGAAGTTTTAACTTCAAGTTAAAAAGCACCAACTATAAAATCATCTGAATGACTTTTTCCCACTTAAATTTTCAGTGTTACCATATTCATACTAGAAAATATTAAACATTTTGGTAATGACATCCAGGCTTTCCACAAGGTAACTTCAATCTATTTGTCTTAATGTATTTCCTATCACTGCAGAATTTCTTTTTTTTTTTTTTTTGCCACACCGTGTGGTTTTCGGGATCTTAGTTCTGTGACCAGGGATCGAACCTGGGTCCACGGAAGTGAAAGTGCCAAGTCCTAACCACTGGACCGCCAGGGAATTTTCTGAGCTCCAGATTTGAGGAGTCATTGCCATACAGGTCCAGTTACACCACTAGCAACAGGGAGCATCCCCTAAAGTTAGGATGTAAGGAGAGAAAGGGGCCAAAAGAGAATCACAGGGAACATTAACATTTAAGTCTCAGAAGACCGCGAAGGAGTTGATCAGACACATGAGAAGAACTAGACGAGAACAGTGTCCCTGTAGTCACAGAAAATTTCAGGAAGGAAGGAACGATCAAGGTTAGCATCTCTGACCCTCCAGGAATCCTGAACCACCTTTTATATAAAAAGAGGAGCACAGGTTTCCCCAGACCTCTTATTATATTTCATAAGAAATTTTGGCGGGAGGAAAACCTCCCAGTTGCTTTATGCAGAAAAATATATGAGGAGCAATAGGGGAATAGTCCAAACCTTAGGCAAAGAGAGTCAGAAGTAGTCCTAGGAATGAGGTTCGGAGCTTCAAAAGTGACCCTAAAATGGGTCCTTAGAAATGACAGCAACAATGCAAACCCCATTTCAGAGACGTGGACAGAAATCTTTAGCCTCTGGATTAAACAACAGAAAAGGATAAAGAGGTTATCCCCATACTATATTTAAGGAGGGAAGGCCTATGGGTGGCAGTGCCTTTGTACATCTGGGGAGGGATAAAAATTTATAACCAATTTTCTGCCTCTGTACCCTGGGTCTAGTGAACTTAATTCCAGTTTTATCCATATCTGTCCACATGCTGATGTCAAAAAATCATACTAAAAGCAAGAAACAGGCAGAGTTGGGTGATCTTTGTAAGTGCCCAGCCACCTCACACATATCCGACTTAATGTATTCTCTGCCAATCACTCCCTACCTGGTAACCATGTCCCAGATGTCACTGGACAGTGCAGGCTATCGTCAAGTGTAGCATACCAACCCAATCTCAAGGCTGCCATGGATCTACTAACATAAGTTCAGTCTTTTCCTGGTAACCCTTCCCCAAATATTCCCAAGAATAGCCAGAAGCGTTCACATTTTAACCTGCTACAGGATCCTCACCAGTTTATGAGTTGTACAAGGGGCCTCTTTCCTTTTAAGAGTCCCAGGGAAGGCAAGGAGAGGCGGGGGATTTCAGCAGTAGCTGGAGCTATGGCAGCTGATATCTTACTCCACATGACTCATGGCTGCTGCCTGTTCTACCACCACCCTGCTCCACATAGGGCAGCCAGATTGAGCAAATAAAAATATCGGATGCCCAGTCTGAATTTGAGTTTCAGATACACGACAAATAATCTTTTAATATAAGTATGTCCCATGTAAAAAAAATTATTCATTGTCCATCTGAAATTCAAATTTAACTGGGCATCTTGTATTTTGTCTGATCCCCTCTTCCCCCTGCCACTCTCAAACCCCACTCTTTCAGAAGAGGTTCCCACAGCTGTTATCTAGGGACGGAGTTCTTTCCTTTTTTTTTTTTTTTTTTTTTGCTGAATAATACTCCATTGTCTGTTTTTTGCTGTACGCGGGCCTCTCTCACTGTTGCGGCCTCTCCCATTGCGGAGCACAGGCTCCGGATGTGCAGACTCAGCGGCCATGGCTCACAGACCCAGCCGCTCTGCGGCATGTAGGATCTCCCCGGACCGGGGCACGAACCCGTGTCCCCTGCATCGGCACGCGGACTCTCAACCACTGTGCCACCAGGGAAGCCCAGTTCTTTCTTTTTGACCACAGCCTTTTCTTTCCCATGGTTCACACCTCCCGCCCCCCAAAGGGAAGCTAAGTAAGGACCAGATGAGGAGAGCAGCCAAGACGGTGGGGTAGAGAGACCCAGAGTCCACCTCCTCTCAGGAGCACATCAAAATCACAACTATCTGCAGAACCACCATCAGTGAAAAAGGCTGCAACCTACCAGAAGGGCTCTTCTACAGCTAAAGACATAAAGAAGGAACCACAATGAGACCAAGACCAGTGGTAGGAGGGGGAACTCAAGATACAAATCAAACCCTATACCCCTCAGGTGGGCGATACACAAACTGGGGAATAATTAGAGTGCAGAGGTTCTCCCACAGGAGCGAGAGTTCTGAGCCCCACGTCGGGCTCCCCAGCCCGGGGGTCTGGCACCGGGAAGACGAGCCCCCAGAGCATTTGGCTTTGAAGGTCAGCTGGGCTTAATTGCAGGAGCCCCTCAGGACCAGGGGAAATAGAGACTCCACTCACAGAGGGCGCACGCAAAATCTCACGTGCACAGGGACCCAGGACAAGAGCAGTAATTGATAAGAGCCTGGGCCAGACCTACCTGCTGGTCTTGGAGAGACTTATGGAAAGGCGGCTGCGGCTCACCCTGGGAACATAGACACCGGCAGCAGCCGTGTTTGGGAGCTCGCTCTACCGTGAGGAAGGCGGTGCCGACGGGCGCCATTGTGTGGGCTCCTCCCTCTGGCGTTTAGCGCCAAGACGTGGCCCCGCCCAACAGCCTGCAGGTGCCGCTGGGACGCCCCAGGCCAAACAACCAACGGGGCGGGGACACAGCCCCAGTCACCTGCAGACGGGCTGCCTAAAGAGCCCACAGCCGCCCTACCCACCAGAGGGCCAAGAGCCCTCTCCACTCACCAGCCCCACCAGGAAGCCTGCACAAGCCTCAACCACCAGGGGGCAGACACCAGAAGCAGAAAACTATGATTCCCCAACGCAGGCCAGACCCTAACCTGGGACCAGCTGGGCCCTGGCCTTTGCCCACCAGCAGGCCCATGCAACCTTCAGGACACCCCCGACCCCATACCCAACAGTGTCAGGAACAGCCTCCCACACCCACCAATGATCTGAAATGGGCCCTGGGATGCCTGGGTCCTGCAGCCAGGCTCCAGGAACCAGCTCTGCCTGCCAGTAGTCCCGCACTAATTCCAGGCCCTGGCTTCACCTGCCAGTGGGTAGGCAGCAGCCCCAGAATCTTCGGGACCCTGACTCTGCCCACGAGTGAGCCAGCCCTAGCCCCGGGGTCTCCTAGGGTTCCGCAACCAGCCACCTCATGACCAGGCCCTGCTAAACAGCAGACAGCGGCATCTGCATGAGGCAGGGCCTGGCAACCAACCAGACTAGGGGCCAACCAAGCCCACCAGACGACCCACACAGTCAACCCACCACAACAAAAGGACCCACACGGCACTCTTAGAGGGCATCCCTAGAACGTATAGCTTGGGGAATGAGAGGGGAGTGCACTTCTGGGATGCACAGGATGCCTCCTACAGAGGGCCACTTCTCCACGGTCGAGAAACATAACTAACCTACCACACACATAAAAATACAAATAGCAACTTAGAATGAAGCAGCAGAGGAATATGTTTCAGACTAAGGAACAAGGTAAAACCCCAGAAGAAGAACTAAATGAAGTGGAGACAGGCAATCGCCCAGAGAAAGAGTTCAGAGTAACGATCATAGACAATCAAAGAACTCAAAGGGAGAATAGATGCACAGAGTAAGAAATTAGAAGTTTTTAACAAAGAGTTAGAAAATATAGAGAACAACCAAATAGAGATGAAGAATACAATAACTGAAATGAAAAATGCACTAGAAAGAATCAATAATAGACTAAATGATACAGAAGATCAGTGAGCTGAAAGACAGAAATCACTGCTACTGAATAGAATAGGAAACATAAATAAATAAAAGGACCAGATGAGCCCAGCTTCTCTCTGCACCTGGAATCCCTGCTCCTTCCAGCCACCAGGTCCCGTAGCCTGGTTGGGCCCATTCTTCCAGACTTCTACACATAGGGGTCCCATTGCTTCTGCCTCTTAACCAGCCCTCTCAGGGTACCCCAGTCCATCACACACACGTTATCTGTATACAGTATGATATATTATTTTGTCTACTCAGAATCCTTTCCTTTGGAGATCCACTCTTCCATTCCCTGTGTTTCAGGAGGTGCTGGTCCTTTCTTACTCAGCCCTTGGAATGTGGCCTAGGCCATGAGATTCACCCAAGCCAGAGAAGTTCATCTTCCAGACCAAAAAGATTGTTCAAGGCTTGACACCTGCTCAGGGTCAGGTCAGAATCCTTCCCCAATTTCCCTGTGGGAGATAAAGACTATTCCCTCCCTATGGGATTATTGGCTGTAAGGGTGGTTTATGTTGACTCCCCTTATGGCCATCTTCTCTGACACATAAGGGTCACTCTCCGAAATAAGAGCAAAAGGCAACTATAGGAAGAGCAACAGAGGGGAGAAAGAGTGGAAGCCCAGATGACATTGATAGAAAGAGCCATACAGACCTAACTCGAAATCAGCTTAAAAAAGAAAAAAAAGAGAGAATATAGTTGGTCATTTAATTTTTGCTTAATCGTGTTTGATTTGAATGTGAATCCTAAGTGAAATAACATGTCTAAACATCAAATGGATATTACATCCATGTTTCTTTAAACAGACCTCCTTGGCCCCATGAAAATCCAGCAATGTGGCTGGGCACCTGTTTTGCTGTTCGCAAAAAAATCTCTATGATACTCAGGAATTGGTCGGCTGGGAGCATTCAGGCTCTCTAGGGGACAACACAGCCTAGCTCAGTGGGTTCCACCAGGCTCTTCAGTAACCCAGTACAAACTGCTCTTTAATTAAGTACATGGGCACGCATGCAGTTTCTTACACGGATTCTGTATATACACACAATCTATGTGCTCAACAGGCTACGTATATAATTATCAAATGTGGAGATACCAAACTTCCTGTGTGAAGAAGAGTTCATGATAATTTGTGTCATGGGGTCCCAAGTTGATCAGTCAAGGCTGAGTTACCTTGGATTCAGGTATCTGGGCACGTCCAGCAGATTTCTGGAATTGGTACACGTGAAATCAACTTGTGAGAAGTCATGACAACAATAAAACTGTGTGAAAAACAAAAAGAGGGGTGTCTGTAACCTTCCTGTTACAGGAAGGGACACTGAGGGTCCAAGGCAGCATCAGCCTTCCGCAGCAACTGCTGGGTGGGGGTAGGTTTGCGGCGCCTGCACAGCCCTTGAGGACCTCTACACAGTGGGCTGAGGTGTGGGAGCTAAGAGAGCTCCCTGAGGAACCCCAGAAACTGATGGGGCTCCTGACTGACCTTCAATTTCCTCATCTGTAAAATGAGGGCTGGGAACTGACCACACCTACATCTAGAATTCCCTTTTTCTTCTTTTCTCTACAGAGGGAACCAAAGCAGAAAAAAAGGGATTATGAGTTAGCGCTTAGAACTGACTGATATTTCTAGAAAGAAAAGTCAGTTAACGGCACCTCTGGGGACAGTCATGACATGTTATTAGCATGGAGCTAAATCGAATCACAGTAGACCTTCCAGGACTAAAGGTCTGTGACAAGCCATGGCTCATTCCCAACATGGAAAATTGAGAAGTTTCTAGAAAGATGGGAAGCTACCGTTTAAGCAGCAGTAAGCCACAAATACAGAGTCAATGGGACATTCCATTATACCACAATACAATGCTTCTTTTATTTATTTATTTTTGGTTGCATTGGGTCTTCATTGCTGCGCGTGGGCTTTCTCTAGTTGCAGCGAGCGGGGGCTACTCTTCTTTGCGGTGTGCGGGCCTCTCATTGCGGTGTCCTCTCTTGTTTCGGAGCACGGGCTCTAGGCGCGCGGGCTTCAGTAGTTGTGGCTCACGAGCTCTAGAGCACAGGCTCAGTAGTTGTGGGGCACGGGCTTAGTTGCTCCACGGCACGTGGGATCTTCCTGGACCAGGGCTCGAACCCGTGTCCCCTGCACTGGCAGGTGGATTCCTAACCACTGCGCTACCAGGGAAGCCCGATACTTGTTTTAAATGTTAGCACTGATATGCTTCACATTTTCCAATATTGTGGAATGAGCACAGTCCACATTTTATTATATTAGGGAGTTTATTTCACAGTAAAGAGTCAAATGTCAGAATCACACGTTGGTCACTGACATTAACATATAAGAGGAGCTACTTGAAACAAGAGTCTGTACTATCGAAACAGCCTGGAGTGGGGGGATGGGTGCTACATAAGTGAATTTGAGCCATTGATGCAAAAGTGGTTGTTCCTAAGGGCTCATTCCACACGGCCTTTCCCCATGTCCTGTGTTCCAAGTCTTCTGATCCTCCATTATCTAATCTCTTTCTTTTTTGCTCTTCTGTCCTTATACCCCTTCCAGTATGCATTAGTCTAATCTCACATGTCTCCATTCCTTCCTACTCTCTGTCTTCCCCCATCCTCCTGTCCCTCCACCCCACCATTCTCCTGACCCTTCATCTCTACTGTCCCCACTTCTCTGCCCTACGTCCTGTTGCTCCTAATCTCCTTGTCTCTAGTTCCTCTGTCCCTCTGCCTTTTCCGTTAGACGTTGACTTTTGGATCCCTGCTCTATTACTTTTACCTGCAATTGGACATTTTTTCTCCTTTCTGTTGTCAATGAAAATTGACAATCAAGTTAAGCCAAACTGAAGCTTGTAACCCACGAGACAGGCTCTCAGAAGCTCTGAGAACTGTTCCGCCTGTTAGAAGTCGAAGGCACAGTCATCGATTTTTGAGACAAAGGATCGTACATCAAAATGACATACTGATATTTTACATAAAGTTCACCAAAGGTAAGTAGTTCAGGTAAGCATGTACAAAGCGAGCGGTCAGTCACCATGACCCACGTACAGAGTTGGGAAAGAAAGCGAATCTTTTAAGAAGTTACATTGCTAGCATCAGAAGAAAGGGCAAGAAATGATCTTTACAGTTGAGCAGGCATTCCCACCGTTGAGGAGCTCTGGTTAACATGTAATGCAGATGCACACCACACATCAGGGAGGGAGGGAGGAGGTCCAAATAGGCAGAGAGAATTTTATGTTTAAATTTTCTCGTCCTGCCTTAAAGTATACATTTTATTTCATCACTGTCCATTACTCAAGCTGGTTTTGACAGAAAATGAGTTCCTTCTATGGAATTTCTTTTCACTGAAAATGTTCTATCTTAAACGATACATCACTCATCTGAACACCCTTTATCAAACCCTTTACTTTAGATTCATACAGGGAGAATTCCAAATCCCAAGTCCTGAAATGCTTTATAGAATCCATTCGTTCTTTAAGGCACTTCAGATACTGCTTTATTGAGGGAGAAATTCTGAGGCAGAACTTTAGCTCCCAGTTCGAGGAGCCCTCTTTTTTCGATATGTCCAATAAAAACTGCATACCGAGTGCCATCGCCTCACCCCCTGTCTGCTTCTTTTCATCTAGCAGCCTATTCACTTTTCTGCAGCAGTATCTCCCCCGCCAGCTGGCTCCAGTCCTCTTCCACCAGGTAGGACATGGCATGAAAAAATTCCTATAAGCTAATGCGGTAAAAGCTGTATTTCTTTTTTTTTTTTTTTTAATTAATTAATTACTTTATTTATTTTGGGCTGTGTTGGGTCTTCGTTTCTGTGCGAGGGCTTTTCTCTAGTTGTGGCAAGCGGGGGCCACTCTTCATCACGGTGCGCGGGCCTCTCACTGTTGGGGCCTCTCTTGTTGCGGAGCACAGGCTCCAGACGCGCAGGCTCAGTAGTTGTGGCTCACGGGCCCAGTTGCTCCGCGGCATGTGGGATCTTCCCAGACCAGGGCTCGAACCTGTGTCCCCTGCATTAGCAGGCAGATTCTCAACCACTGCGCCACCAGGGAAGCCCGTAAAAGCTGTATTTCTTGATGTCAAGTCCCTCTTGGTAGCTGTTGCTGCTCACGAAAGCAGCAAGGCTGAGCCCATCTAAACTGTGCTTCCTGATGTCACCTTCTTCAAACACGATGCCCTCAGCTGCCAAGGGGCACAGCCCCTCAGGACCTTGTCCCGGGTAAGCTCAGAGCAGACCCCAGGGGCACTGTGGGGCAGGAAGGTGGAGACATAGGCCATGAAGATGTCAGTACAATTACCGGGCATCTCCAAGACCTCTCTGCCTTGCTTTATCTGCCCCTTCAGCCAGGAGCAGACCACGCAGCAAATGCCTGGAACCTGACATGCTCTGTTAGAGAACATCATTCCTTTGTACAATGCCAAGGGCATTTCTGGCTTGCTCCTTATCTGTGAAGTAGGAGTTGAAATACCTCCTCCTCTCAGGCTTCTCTGAGGATGTGGACATGGGGTGGTTCTCCCAGCAAGGACTCCAGATTTCACAAAGCCAGCGCCCAGGTGGTGACGAGAAGGGCGGACCTGGGAGCATTAGCGTTCCTCCGCAACAGAAGGTACAGCACATCCTCCGTGGGACTGGACCTCGGCCTCTTCAACCTCTCTGCAAAGGGCCCCTCTGCAGCTCATCACAGTCATCCAGGATGAACAGGAGCCACTCCAGCTGCCTCAGAGTCTCTGTGATGGGCGATTGATTTTCCCCTTTCTCCAGAAGAGGAGCTGGTCCAGTCTGCCCTCTGGCAGCAGGACCACTTCTCTGCAGCTCACATAAAAGACATCATCCAGGGCTTCCCTGGTGGCGCAGTGGTTGAGAGGCCGCCTGCCGATGCAGGGGACACGGTTTCACGCCCCGGTCCAGGAAGATCCCACATGCCGCGGAGCGGCTAGGCCCGTGAGCCATGGCCGCTGAGCCTGCGCGTCCGGAGCCTGTGCTCCGCAACGGGAGAGGCCACAACAGTGAGAGGCCCGTGTACCGCAAAAAAAAAAAAAAAAAAAGACATCATCCAACTGGCCCTGATACAGGGTGCCAGTGGTCCAGTCCAGCACCATTTTCTGGCCAGTTTTGTCTTTCCCATGTCAGCCGACCCCTGTAGCACCACTATGGGTGGGACCTGGGAGGACTTTCCCCCTGGATGTAATAGATCCTCCACTGTAACAGAGTCACAGTGGGCTGGGGCAGACAGGCAGATGACGCTGGGCTCCCTGAGCTGGCCGTGGCCACCAGGAGCAGCTGGTTGTAGCCGCCCTGATGCCCCCTTCTTGACGCTCCTCTAGGCCGTGCACATGCTCTCGGTACATTTCTCCATAATCTGCGCTATACAGTTGAGGTGTTAGGGGTGAGATGGGAATAAAAAGAGACAGACTCCGGCCTCTGTCCTTTGGTTTCATCTTCTGTGCCCCAGAACTTGTATCTCTCTGAAAGTTATACTTCTAGGGGCATGGGGAGGGACCGCTGCTCCTGCGTATGAGGGTGTGTATGCATGTGTGATGTGCATGTGCCCACCTGTACGAGTGTGTGAGGGTATGTTCTGTGTGTGTGGGTGTCCATGGGGTAGGAGTGAATGCTTATTTCCCCATGTGCTCACGGGAGTGTGCTATGGACGCTTGTGTATTTTTGTGTGGGGAAGGCGTGTCAGTGTGCAACAGCACGTGTGTTTGTAAGAATACGTGTACATGCAAAAGTCACCGTGTGTGTGAATGTCTGAGTGTTCAGGTGAAATGTCCCCATGTGAGATGGTGAGGACAGAGAGAGGAGAAAGGAAAGGGAAGCTGGAGAACGGCGAAGTCACAGGAGCCTGTCCCTGGTAAAGACCAAGCCAGATGCCAAAGATAAACCAGCTCCTGAGCAGAAGCGCCCCGACTCTGAGTCTATGGAACCCTCCCGTCTCTATGTCAGAGGAGCTGTCAGGCCTGAAAGGAACCTGTGGAGGGAGCACAGGCACGGACAGAACCTCCATCCTCCCCGGGCACCCACTGGAAGGGATGGGGGTTGTTTAGGCACCATGCCCACCTCGCCCTCTGGTGGGCATCAGTCTGCTGGCTCCTTGAGAGATCAGGATGCAGGGGCAGGCTGTCCTCCGTGAGAAGCAGCCTGAGCTGCCTGCACGAGAGAAGCTGGGGAAAGCCCACTCCCTGAGACCGCTTCCTCTGGTTAGCAGAAACCCCTTCACCATCACCACCACCCCAGCCTCTAAGCCCTATTTTTCATACTCTCCCCTCCTCTGGCATTACAGTCGGAGATAGCAGTTGGGGCATTATGGCCATAAGATAGTCTTTCTATTAATAAATCCCCTCGCTCATCTCAGGCCCTCCCCCTAGCAGTGGTCAGAGCCTTCAGCTGGAGGTCACTGGGACCCTCAGGCACTGGGGCTCCCCGGCAAGGGCAGAGGGCAAGAGCATGAATTACAGGTTATGCGGGGGGTGGGGGGTGTCCTGAAATGTCATGGGGGAAGGAGAGTCCAGGGCCGCCCCGACCTCTTCTCTCCCCTGCCGCGTTCACCATTCAGACACGTGTGGCTGAGCTAGTCCACGAGCTCCAACAGGTTCATGACTGTCAAGACTTGAGCACCACTTTCACAGCCTCCTGGGCTCCACACATCAAGATCAGCCATGGAGCCAGATCCACCCGACTCAGACCCTCCATTTCCCCTCGGGCCAGGGGGCACTGGCCCTCCAACAGGGTTCCATCCTGTAAGTGGGACTTCAATAGCTCGAAGCTATTGTCCTCAAGGTCACTCAAGGCCCCGAGCAATGCCTTCTGGGGGGTTGCAGGCCAGGATCATGGTGTTCAAGGGGAAGGGTCGAGTTCAGACCGGTGACCTGGAGAAGAGGTGAGGGGCTGGGCAAGCCACTGCGCACAGGCCAGGGAGACACACACCAGACACGTGCAAAGTTCCAAGAAAGGTGAGCAGATGAAACACACGCAATTTTCCTAGTCGTTCCTCTCTGCGTCTCTCTGTCAAGTGACGTGTGATTGCGCCAGCAAATAGGTAGGAAGGTGTGCAAGTGTGTTGATAACTCTCTCTCTCTCTCTCTCTCTCTCCTTTCCTCCCTCCCCCAGTTCATCAGGCTCTGTATGCCTCCTAAGACAATTTGGTGAAGAAAGCAAATTATGTTGAAGTTTTAGAAGTGACCCCTCACCCACTGTGTGAACTGTCAGAGCTGGTGTGTAATTGCTGGGACTACAGAAGTACGGCAAGGAGGTAAAAAATCTCTACTCATCAGCCCATTGGCCTCACGCCTCAGAGCTCAAGGAACTCAGCCACACAGCAGATTGCAAAGCTGGACGTCTTCTAATTCAGAGAAGGAGACTAGTTCAAATAATGATAGGAGAAATGGCCACTTTGAAGGCCACTTTGTGCCAGGTGATTTACAAACATTAGCCGATTTGATCACCACAGAAATTGTCCCAGGTATCACTCCAGATGAGAAATTTGACAGTCAGAGAATGTTCCAAAGCTACACCAGTGTGCAAAGACGTAGGATTTAAATTGTGGCTTATGACCTGGGTAGATAGAGAGAGACAGAAAAAGATGAAAAGACAAAGACAGAAGACAGACACAGAAACCAGGTAGTTAGGCTAAATGCTACCCCAAATTGGAAACATTTGGACACTAAAGAAGCAGAGAAAAGAGAGCAAGCTCTCGAGTTGTGCTTAAAATATAGAATATGTTGGCAGGGTGGTGGTCTTCAGAAGAAGAAAAGCAACAACTGATAGAAAGCTTTCAGAGTGCAGAATTACACCCGTGATCTATAGCCAACGGGGAATCTATCTCAGTAGCAAAATGTCTGAGAGTGAGCAAAAAGTATCTGGGAACAAGGAAAGTTGCTGAAAGTCAAACTTCAAGAGTTTTGACTACACATCAAAAGGAGAGAGAAAATTTTAGGACTATGTTAGGATGCAGGGACTTTGGGTGCAAGTCACAGGGCAGTTTGGAAACACAGGCCTGTTGATGCAAGAGCTATTGACAATAAAGCCTCAGCATCCTCTGAAAATCTCTGCTGTTGGTGGAGCTAATTCAGGAAATAGCAAGAGAAGACAGCACCAGAGCCTGCCAAGGCAACGTGCAGTCTAGGCTATGTAGGCTTGGAGAGCTGTGGGTGAGGCAAGGATGACTCAGCTCCCTGATGCAGGAGCCTGACAGGCAAGGTCCTGGGGACTGAGCTGAAACAGATCCCTTTTTCTGATCAGAGAGCTTCCAAAGCCAAGCCTGGGTCCACTTAGCCCAGAGCCACTAGTTCACTTCTGCCTGGTGGTGCTGGAATTAAAAGGATGGGTGTGACCCCCTGACACCTACCCTTTGCTACCCAATAGGTCCTAGTACACGTGGGGCTGGAACAGATGAAGGACACCCTGAGCCCCGGAGAAGCACAAACACTCACACGTTCCATCTGATCACCAGAGGAAAACTTGACCTCATTCTTCCATATATTAAAGTTGAGAAACAAGGGATGGGCTGAAAGGATGAACTTATCATCCATGCCAAGAGAAAAAGAGCTCAACGGCCCCTCCATCTCTCTCTCTGAAGCCCAAGACTCTTCAACTTGACTCCAGGCAGCCTGGGCAGTTTGACTCGAGAGGCAAAGGAATGGGGCACTGTCACCACCATGTCCTTCACCATGCCTCCATTTTTTAAGTTGTTGAAACCACTGGAGGATGTGCACCACCAAAATGAAACGGAGGAAGACGGGAGCCCTGTGAAACAGGAATCCAAACAAGGAGAAAACAAGTTCTAGAAGGCAGCCGATCAGAGGGCCTAGACAGCTGACAGGCCAGAAGGAGAGACAGGAGACAGAATTCTCAGAGACACCATCTTCAAGGAAAAAAAGGACTGACAGATGAAACGATGCTACTGGCCTCCTGAAAGATCCTACTGAGAAGCTCTCTGGAGGCATGTAAAAACTAACAATACGTACCAAGAGAACCAGACAAATGGATGAAATAAGGAAATTACTAGCTCTAGGAAAAACAAAAAAAGAAAAAGAAAAAAAGACAAAGAAAAAAATACTATCAGCTCTAGTGAAAACAAAAAATAAGGAAGACAGAAGTGACATAATAGTAAACTACAACACTCAGGTGTGAATGATGTTTGCATAGAAATAATAACCAACCACTAAATATTGATCTAACTAAAATGTATAATATAACCATATGGAAAGGATAGTGGTAGAATGTTCCAGCATAGGAAGTCAATAGGTAATGCCTAAAATTGATGACTCAAAAGGTAGCAGTAGACTGTATTATTTAGAAGTGCAGAGATGTAAGAAGAAACAATTAAGATCTAAAGTAGTTGTTTCCGGGAAGAGAGCCTGGGGGAAGTGGGGAAGGATAGACTAGGGAACTGCTGTACTGGTAGCTTATTGACTAATGCTAATTGACTTTTTAAACTATGAGCACGTATTACTCTGATAAAATAAAAATGAACGAACAGGGGCTTCCCCGGTGGCGCAGTGGTTGAGAGACCGCCTGCCGATGCAGGGGACGCGGGTTCGTGCCCTGGTCCGGCAAGATCCCACATGCCGCGGAGCGGCTGGGCCCCTGAGCCATGGCCACTGAGCCTGCGCGTCCAGATGCGCAATGGGGGAGACCACAGCAGTGAGAGGCCTGCGTACTGAAAAAAAAAAAAAGAACGAAGAAAGAACAGGAGGTAAAGAAGTGAAAATAATAATACTGTGTTGCAGATATGAAAGCTGCTAGGAGACTAAATCTTAGTTCTCATCACAAGGAAAAAAACTGCATAACTATGTGTGGTGATGGATGTTAACTAAACTTACTGTGGTGATCATTTTGCAATATATGCAAATATTGTGTCATTATGTCATACACCTGAGCCTAATATAATGCTGTATGTCAACTATACCTCAATAATAAAAGAAAGGAAAGGAAAGGAGAAAGGGAGGGAGGACGGAAAGAAGAAAGAAAGAAAGGAATGAAGGGAGAGAGGAAAGAAGGAAGGAAGGAAAAGAAAAGAGGGAAAGAAATAAAGAAGTGAACATGTATAGACAAATCTTTTAGGAAGCTTGGTAACAAAAGGAATTAGAGAGCTAGAGAGCTCCGGAGGTGTTGTGGGAGATGTAGGGTTAAGAGAAGGTCTTCTTTGTTTTAACACAGGTGGGGATGGAAAAGATTAGAATGCTGACAAAAGCATCCAATAGAAGGGTCAGGTTAGAAATGCAGGCGAGAGAGAAGTACCAAGGGCAGAAACGGAGAACGTGGACTGGGATAAGATTCAAAGTGAAGGCAAAAGATTGGCTTTGACAGGAGGATGGAGGGAACATCCTGTATCCACGCCCGAGGAGAGAGAGGGGTTCGTAGAGCAAGGAGGGTCTGTGGGGTTTGTGTTTACACAATGAGGGTAATCATGTCTGGTGGTCCCGTATTCTCTATGAAGCATGAGTTGGAGCATCTTCTAATGGTGAGAGGTCTAGGTGGAGAGGGAAGAAGCCCTGGGAGCCTCTCTCCTGTGCACCTTTCCTCCCGCTCCAAGGCTCCTGTGCCCAGTGCTCAGCGAGTTCTCCCAGAGTCCAGGAGAATAGGCAGGAATGGGAATTGGTCTCTCCCAGAGCCTTAGCCCGGCTGAGGCCAGAGACAGAAGCAAGACAGCAAAGAACTGAGCCTGGGGCTTCCCTGGTGGCGCAGTGGTTGAGAGTCCGCCTGCCGATGCGGGGGACACGGGTTCGTGCCCCAGTCCGGGAGGATCCCACATGCCGCGGAGCGGCTGGGCCCGTGAGCCGTGGCCGCTGAGCCTGCACGTCCGGAGCCTGTGCTCCGCAACAGGAGGTGAGAGGGCCGCATACCGCAAAAAAAAAAAAAAAAAAAAGAACCAAGCCCGAAACGGAACGAGACAGTCACATAGATCACGTGACAGAGAGAGCCGAGCAGAGAGGCCACTTCCTGCAAAGGGTCTGCCTCCTCTGCAAAGCTCCAGGGCTGGAGATCACGGGGCCAGGACCTGAGAGCCACACTTGAAGAAACTATAGAAGTGAGATGCAACCATCCAATTTTAACTGGAGCGTGGAGGTAGAAAATGAAATGAGGCCTCCCTCCCTGTTAACCCTGGCCTGACTCGTGGGCGGGACTGATGAGTCCCAAAAAGGAGACCGTGGGCGGAAACAGAGATACAAAGAGATGCAAGACACAGAAAGTCAGAGAGAGACAGACAGGAAGGAGTTGATGGGTATGGGTCTCTCTCACATACACACACACATTTATATAGTCTCTCCATACATAAGGTTTTTTGGACAGCAAACTCCCAAGAAACAAGGGTAACCAGAAACATGTGTGGAGGAATTGGCGTCTCTGAGTGAAGCTACCGGAGTTTCCTGGTATTTTGATCTCTCCCCACCCACGGAGGCAGATACCAAGGCAAAGTTGAGTACACATCTTCACCCTCCTGCTCCCAGGCCTCTTTCTGCCTAACACAGGCAGGGCCCCAAGCCCAGTCCATCCTCCTATACAAGGGGCTCTTTGTGAAGATGATCAATGGTCACCACCTTCTCCTTTGCACCTTGGTCAGTTCTGATGGAGGATGCGTGCAGAGTGGGTCAGCCTAAAGGTCCTCCTGAGACAGGAGCACCCACAGCCATTTGGAAGTATCTAATCTCCAGTAGGAGAGGCTGCCTTTTCTCAGAAGTACTGCCACGTGGCCTTGGAGGGGAAGACCTGAAACCTCCCCATTGATGTGGCAACAGATAACAAGATGGCGGTCAGTAAAACAGACAGGCTGGCAAAACACATGACAAAATTGCAGTGGTCATCCGTAAAGTTGGACAGCTCTGACAGTTGCCTTCCACAGCATGTTCCTGAGTCCCTGGAGTGAAGCACAAGCCCTGCGCCCTCAATACCCATCGGTGTTCAGGCAGAGGGCGGTGCTGTGGCTTGTCCAGGGCTGCTGTCCTGGGGTTTGCTTGTAGGACTGAGGTAAACTTGGTGAGGGTGGCAGCCTGCAATAAAGGGCTTGTGTTGAGATGAAAGCGGGGGGCTTTACCCAAAAAGGCTAAATATAGCATCATCAATAAGTGGAGTGTGAAACTCAGTCAAAGAGAGAAGCTGGGGGTCACAGCCAGAACCTGACATGAGGGGCAACACTCATGAATGAGAAACGGAATTGAAGTTACAGGGAAAGAAGTCAGTCTCCTCAGGGGATAGAAAGCAGAGACTGGGACGGGATGGGCAGGGTCTGACAGAGCTACATTGAGATACGAGACTAAGTTAACAGTTAATAACATCCCAAGTACAGCACAGGCATGAACAAGGAGCCCCATGTTAATTCAGTCCCAGGGGCTGGAAGGAAGGAAGGAAGGAAAAAAGGAAGGAAAATGGAACTTGGGGGCCTGGAGAGGGGGGAGCCTGGGATGGGTTGAGGTTAACAAGCAAGAGAAAGAAGCTGCACTGACCCAAAACCAGGGGGAGGGAGAGAAGGCCAGAGGCAGGTGTAGAAACTAAGATGTGGATATCAGAAAACCGGAGAACCAAGAGAAGGGAGTGCCAAGCCAAGTAGGCAAGCAGGAGACTGGTCCTGGAGAGCCTGGGACACAGGCAAATGCTGTAAGTGATGGGTCGCCTGGTCAGGCTGGTTTTGGGCAGGGTGGCCAGCCAGCTGACGGGGCTCAGTTGCCGTGGCTCAGTTGCTGTGAAAACACTCACCCATGCAGGAAGCAGGTCTGTGACAGCCACAGAAAGTGCCTCCAGGCAGAGGGCCTTAATGGCCCTGAATTCCAGTGTGACAGAGGAGTGTCCGGGGCTGGTGGGGCCTGGGTGAGGAGCACAGCTTCCTGAAAGCTGCCTGCGGTGGGCAGAGACAAACTGCTGGTGGGAGACAACCCACCAGCCTGCCTGTGCCAGCCCCAGTCTGCAGAAGGACAGGGTGGTTGGCCACTAAGTTGCAGTTCCTGTGCAGCTCAAAGTCCCAGCTGCAGACTTGAGAGGCCCTGGAGTGCCCCCTGGTGGTCCTCCCGTAGCTGGAACTGAAGCCAGGGCTCCCTTCACTCCAGCCGTCATTGCTATGGGGGAATGGGTGCATCAAGTTACAAGCCTCACTTTTTTTTTTTTTTTTTTTTTTTTTTTTTGGGGAAGAGGCCCCCTCCACGCTGTGGCCTCTCCCGTTGCGGAGCACAGGCTCCGAACGCGCAGGCTCAGCGGCCATGGCTCACGGGCCCAGCCGCTCCGTGGCATGTGGGATGTGGGATGTGGGATCTTCCCTTACCGGGGCACGAACCTGTGTCCCCTGCATCGGCAGGCGGACTCTCAACCACTGCGCCACCAGGGAAGCCCACAAGCCCCACCTTTAACATGAGCCTGCAGCTGTGACCCTGGTCTTGTCAGGCAGGACTGTCAAGCACATTCCTCAGGACAGCCAGGTACCTACGTCTGATGGGGAAACGTGTCAATTTCACTGGGGCACAGGATCCCCAGATATTTGGTCAAACATTTTTCTGGGTGTGTCTGTGAGAGTGCTTTTTGATGAACTGAACGTTTAAATTGCTAGATTGAGTAAAGCAGATTGCCCTCTGTGATGCTGAAGGCTTGAATAGAACAAAAGTGCTGTGACCCTCTCAGGTAGGAGGGAACTCGCCCTGCCTGATTGCTGAGGAAGAACACTGACCTTTTCCTGCACTCAGACTCAAACTGAAACATCAGCTCTTCCAGGGTCTGGAGTCTGCCAGCTGTGGGGCTAGAAGTACGCATCGGCTCTCCTGGTCTCCAGCTTGTCCACTGAAGCTCTTGGGACGTCTCCGTCTCCATAATCACATGAGCCAATTCCGCATAATAAATACATACACTTCCTATTGGTTCCTCTGGAGGACCCTGACTAATACACCATATACCATGTGCCCAGCACATTTCCCATACACAAGGGGAAAGCCCATTTTCTCTCCCCCCATGCCCTCTGCCCTTTCCTGATAAACCTGGCCCCAGAGTTTGTGTTTATAGGGTTCAGCCTGCCTAGATCCCTCAGTCAGCCACTGAAAAGCCAGCATCCGGATGTATGCATGCCCTTGTCCTGGCCAGTCAGCACCCCTGGGAAGACCACACCAATGATCTCTCTCCTCCTGCGCCTGAGCCATGTGGCTGGAGAAAAACCACAAAGGCTGGCCAGATCCTTGAGCTCTGTGGGCTCAGCTGGGTCCTCTGATAATTGTTCAATTTTCAGAGGATAATTTGATGGCTCACTCTTGGTTCCTTGTCCAAACACTGTCCACTCCCCCAAGGCTGAACCCCACGCTTGCCTTGCCATTTGACAGGAGCTCCTGCAACGTCCCTTCTCTCCCCGTGTCTCTGATCTTTCCTCCATCCCTTTCTCTGTTCCTTCAGGACAGAAAGGTCTTCAGGCCACCGATATAAAGGCAAAGTTCTTGAGGGTGCCGTGTCCACAGCCAACTCAAACCTACACATGGAGAAGAGGTCCCAAGGGTCTGCATATGGTCATTTGGGGTCAGCAACACTCTTCATCAGGGATGGTTCTCACCTCGGGCCTTCTTCCCATGGGATGATCTCAGGGGACCAGCCCTGGCTAAGGCAGACACCCCCTCAGGCACCCAGAAGGGAGGCCACAGCCCAGGACAGCCTCTCCAGCAGGTCCCTCATCCTGTGCAAGACCATCGTTCTTATCAAGCCTTTTCCAATCAGGTCCTCCTTCCTGCCTTGTAGATAATTCCCCTTGTTTGCACTTGTATATTCAGTTGTTCTCTCTCCTCTAGATCCTTACCCTTGGTTTAAAATACACTTAAAACTCTTCCAGCCTAAATTGTCCCCATCTCAATCCTACGGTTCCCCCGGCTACTGCTTTAAATGTCTCCTTTCCTTCCCAGGCAGTTTCCTTGAGAGAGTAGCCAGTACTCATTACCATGAGTCAACCTGATCATTCTCTCACTCCCAAATTCTGGTTTCCATGCCCACCCCCTCCCCTCAGTTCCACTGGCACTGCTCTACCAGGGTTGGTAAAGATCCAAGTCATGAAATTCAAGCCTCGCTTTTCAATCCTCTCTGGATACGCTGTTTACCTGAGTTTGGAGGAATGAAAGGAAAGAATGTGTGTCCACCCAGAGTACTGACAGGGGAGCAGGATCGTGTGAATTCTAACTAGAAAAGGTAGATCCAAGGAGAAAGCAGCTCTTGGGCACGAGAGTCAGGGCTAAGTAATCCAACTTCACCCATCCACCTTGCCAGCTGGATGCTGGCACTTGACCCAGCCAAGGGAGTGGACAAGTTTCCTGACAGGCAGATGTTATCATCCTCACCACACCAAGAAGGAAACTGAGGCTCAGGAAAAACAAACAAACCTATAGATTGCCCAAAGTTACACAGGAAGTTAGGATCAGAGCTCCTTCCACACATAGTAATGAGCATAGCAACCTTGTAACACTAATAACTAACGTACTTCTGGCATGTGCTAAGAACTTTACAGAGCATCACCTCATTTAATCCTCTCCCATAGTATACAGACTAGTATCTCTACCAGATCACTCCACACTTCTGCTTGCATGTCTAATCGACATCTCAAGGGTGACACATCCCAAAATGAGCTTGGGATCTTTCCCCCAAAACCTGCTCCACTTGTAGGTTTCACCATCTCAATTGACAACAGCCTCTTCATACTAGTCGCTCAACACAAAATATTGGAGTCATCCTTGACTCCTCTCACACCTCACATACATTTCTCAGAAAGTCCTATTGCCTCTACCCTCAAAATATGTCCATCATTTCCCTACTTCTCATCGCTTCCACTGCTGCTGTCCTGGTCCCAGCCACCCTCATTTCTCATTTAGATTACCTGGTAATCTGACGTGTCTCTCTGCTCTTTCTCTCTCACCCCGCTCTGCCCAGTAACCACTCCCCCTTTCTATTCTTCTCAAAGCAGCCAGTGTGATTCTTTTAAAACTAGGACAGAGCATGACCCTCCCGGCTCAAAACTCCATCTGACTCAGACTAAAACTCAAAGTCCTTACATGGCCTGGGAAGTCCTTAATGATCTGCTCCCCAAGCCCTATGGAGAGGTCCATGTCCTGCTACTCCCTGCCTTGATCCTAACACTCCAGCCATGAAATAGCCTCAAACATACCAGGCCTGCTCCTGCCTTAAGGCCTTTGCACTCTGTTCCCTCTACCTGGAGGCTCTTCCCCCCAATAATGGTCATACCCCTCGTCTCCTTTAAATCCACTCAAATCTCACATTCCCGTTTTGACCTGCTCTAACTCCTCGCGACTCCTGATTTCCTCCTTATTTTCAGCTAATTTTTCCTTTTTCATAGCACTTATCACCTAATACATTCTATAATGTACTTATTTGTCTCTCTCCAGTAGAATGTATACTTTTCAAGGACAGTGATCTTTGTTTTGTTCACTGATATATCCCAAAGCTCCAAAAGAGCATCTGGCACATATTCAAATTGATGAATGAATGACTCACTGCATTGACACCTTAGGATGCTGTCAAGAACAAAGTCCTTTAAAAGGCACCTTGATGTCGATTATCCCATTGAAGTACCAATTGAGACCCTTGCGCCGCTCTCTGGCTCCATCTGGTGGCAGCTGTTTCTCTCCTCTCAGTGCGGTTCCAAGTTTACTCGGAACTACTTAGCTCTTTTCTCACTGAGTGCGCATCGGACCGAAATCAAAGAGCACAAACTCAGAGCAGAAAATTGTAGCCGTGAGTAGCATCATCGGAAACCAATAAGCACAAAGATCTAGTTCACGTGGTGCAGGTTCAGCCTATCGTGCTCCTAATCTTTGTCAACTCACTCCCTTCCGCGCTTGGCTCCTTCCTTCTCGACAAGATGGCCACACCGGCGGTACCGCCGAGCACGCCTCCCGCCACCCCAACCGAAACCCCGGCTGCGGCCTCAGACCCGGTCCCGGCTCCAGCCCCAGCCTCAGCCTCAGCGCCGACTCCAGCGCCGGTTCCAGCTCCAGCGCCGGCTCCAGCCTCATCCTCAGACCCGGCGGCAGCAGCGGCTACGACCGCGGCTCCGGGCCAGACCCCGGCCTCAGCGCCAGCCCCAGCGCAGGCCCCGGCACAGTCGCTGCCCGGCCCGGCTCTCCCAGGCCCCTTCCCTGGCGGCCGCGTGGTCCGGCTGCACCCGGTCATTTTGGCCTCCATCGTGGACAGCTACGAGCGACGCAACGAGGGCGCTGCCCGAGTCATCGGGACCCTGCTGGGTGAGTGGTCAGAGAAAATTGACGTTCTCTTCTACTCCCCATCTCCCGTTTATCTTGTTCCCCTCACTTCCCACCCCCATTGTAGTTATTTATTGAATAAACAGTGTGTGCCAAGTGATTTACATTTTATCTTTAATCTTCCCAGTAGCATTTCACGTCAAGTATGACTAGTTCCAGTCTACGAAAAATGAATTCAGACTCTGACTAGGACGTCAAAAACCTTTGACTCCCTAAGCCCAGTGACCACGTTTCCCCCCCTTATCTACTGGTAAATGTCTTTATTTTCCAGGTGTTAAAAGAAAAGTTTTTCCTAACCACCTGGCATTGGAGTGGGGACACCTGTAAAAAGATATCCCTCTCACCAAGTAGACCGGTTTGGCAGGAACCCATTTAGGGTTTCAATAATATTCTGCTTTCCTAAACGTCTAAGCCTGAGCCTCTGTTCCTCAGTTTCCCTAATATTAGTCCCCAGTGAGATATGGACCCCGTTTCCCCAGTGCAGTCTCTGATTCTCCATTTGGACACAGACAGTTGTATCATCTATTATTTGTATTAACGTGCACATGGAGAAATAACCTTTTCTTTGCCCATGTTCCAAATTTGGGAAATTGATATTTTATGTTACAGTAAAATTGAGAAGCCGTAAAGAGGGATTTCTGACAATATATCCCTTTCTCTGGGGACTGCTGGTTCCATCAGATTAATTTGCACTCCATCTTGGTCACAGAATTTGGACACTTTTGTGAATCCAATTTAGTCGCATGTATGGTTTCTTTTTCTTACCCTTGAACGTGTAATAGTTTCCATCGTAGAAGACAATTGGCGTATTGCGAAGAGGATGATAGTTGTCGGCAGACTCCAGCACATGTTAGCTAAGTCTGTTTCCTTCAGGGCCTACTTTAGATTTAGTCTGTGAGCACTAAATTATCACAGAAGGCGTCTAACTGTGCTGGCACAGACTAGGTACAAAACAGCTGTTGGTTGCCATCTTCCACCACATCAGGCACCCTCCTGACACACACATTGTCTCCCTCTTTATCTTTGAGGGTGTAGCATTTTACAGAAACTTCAGTTGATCCATTATCTTTCAAGCATTGCCATAGTTGGCTCAGATCAAGCTTTTGTATTCTCTTTGCCTGTTCTCGCTTATTTTATCCTTTAAGTTTCACTCATCTTCCAGGTTCCCAGGAAAAGTTTTCAGTCTCAGTCCTTCATCCCATATCCCCACCCTCACCCCTATTCTTTTTTTTGCGTTACGCGGGCCTCTCACTGTTGTGGCCTCGCCCGTTGTGGAGCACAGGATCCGGACGCACAGGCTCAGCAGCCATGGCTCATGGGCCCAGCCGCTCCGCGGCATGTGGGATCTTCCTGGACCGGGGCACGAACCCACGTCCCCTGCATCGGCAGGCGGACTCTCAACCACTGCGCCACCAGGGAAGCCCGTCACCCCTATTCTTAACCTTGCAAAGTATGCCATCATTCTGTGACTGCCCTGCTTTGAACTTCTGTAGTAAATGGTTCTTGCATCACTGACTTGGCACTCGATAAATACTAGCTTGCTCTTTGAGCTGCACTGTCAAATTTTCCAAACTCACTAGAGCTGTTTAACAAAATAAACAATTTTCCACCCTAGGTTTGTGCTAAGTGCCCCCAAGTATGAGTGACCCTAGTTAGAACAACTGTAATCTAGATTTTTCAGATCCTCTTTCAGAATGGAGTCATGGTACAAGGCTAGGTGTTACAGAGGCATTGCTTACTGAAGAATGAAGCATAGATTCTGCTTGCTAGGAACTTAGACATTTTCAGTTAGAAGTCAATTCATGAGACATATTCCATTTGGTTAAATGAAATCAGTGGTGCCTTTTATGTACCATAAAACTATTAGGTACTTAGAATTCAAAGTTTGATCAAACAAGCTCTACTCTTAACCTTAAATTCAAGATGAAGATATACTCTTATAGGCAAATAATTAGAATATAAAGTGATAAATGCTCTAGTAGAAGGGTGTTATGGTGGCGTGCAAATATAGAAGACAACTATTGCAGATGCTCGAAGTGGTCAAGTCTGTTGACAGGAGGTCAAATAGGATAGAGTATGTATCTACACTCCTGTATATAAAATGAAGAACAAGGGCTTGCTGTATAGCACAGGGAACTGTACTCAATATCTTTTTTTTTTAATTTATTATTTATTTATTTATGGCTGCATTGGGTCTTCGTTGCTGCGCGCGGGCTTTCTCTAATTGTGGTGAGCGGGGGCTACTCTTCATTGCGGTGTGTGGGCTTCTCACTGCAGTGGCTTCTCTTGTTACGGAGCACCGGCTCTAGACGCGAGGGCTTCAGTAGCTGTGTCTCTTGGGCCCTAGAGCGCAGGCTCACTAGTTGTGGCACACGGGCTTAGTTGCTCCGTGGCATGTGGGATCTTCCTGGACCAGGGCTGGAACCCATGTCCCCTGCATTGGCAGGCAGATTCTTAACCACTGTGCCAGCAGGGAAGTCCTCAATATCTTGTAATAACAAAATGGAAAAGGATCTGAAAAAGAATGTGTGTGTGTGTGTATGTATATACATACATAACTGAATCACTTTTCTGTACACATGTAATATTGTAAGTCAACTACATCAATTTAAAAAAAGTATGTATCCATTTGGTTTGGGGGCATAGTTTCAGCTAAGGGGGCAGAAACCATAGTGAAGTGGAATTAAACAGACGCTGATGGGTATAGGCAACATTGTGGTCTGTGGTGGAGAGGGAAGCACTTGAAGCCTGGGATGCCAGTAGATGAGAAAAAAAATGGAGAGGTCAAGGGACCAGCAGTCTTAGTGAGGACAAGAAACAAATGTAGCTGGAGTAAAAGTATCATCAGAACTAGAAGAATAAAAGTTTGTGGTATGATGTTTAAGGTTTATAGGGAGAAGGTTTCTGGTTGATGGTAGGGTTAAGGTTATGACTGTGGGACCATGGCTGAAGGGAGGTACAGGGGAAGCTCACTAGGATTGAGCTCTCAGGATAGGCTACTATATGAGTGGTCTCTGTAGACGTGATTAGAATCTTCCAGGGAGCTCTGCAGATGAAATTATATTAAGGGGAAAGTCTGGAGGCTGAAAAATGAAGGTCACAGAGTGAAGATCTGGAGTAGGGCTGGTAGCAGGAAGTGACAGACAGGCAAAAGGAGACCTTGCGAAGTAAGAACAGACCCTGTTTGCTGATAGTTAAAGCAGAGAGTTGGAGATTGCTCCAGAGTTTCATTTCTCTGGAAAATCCTGGTTCCATTGGTGCTCATGGCTGAACTTGGAGCTTATGAGCCCAGTTTGGGTTTTTGTTTCCTTGACTTTGAGGAGACCTCTTGAAAGCATTTGGGACAGTTGGGAGCCCAAGGTTTTATAACACATGGACAATGCTCTCTCACAGGAACCGTTGACAAGCACTCAGTGGAAGTCACCAACTGCTTTTCAGTGCCGCACAATGAGTCAGAAGATGAGGTGAGTGGGAATTTGAGACCCCTGTGCGGTCTGTAGCTACTCATTTGCTGGACTCTTCATGAGGCCCCTCCTGCGCCACAGTGTGTTGTGCTCATAAGTAGAGCTGCAGTTAAAGAGCTTCGCTCCATTTGTACATATTCCCCGGGCCTCTTCTGTCTGTTGGGAGTGGCCTCTTGTCCTGTTTATCCATTTGCTGTGGACTTTTGGCCTCTTAGCTTCCTTTCCTGCCTTCCTTCTCAGGTGGCTGTTGACATGGAATTTGCTAAGAACATGTATGAATTGCACAAGAAAGTCTCTCCAAATGAGCTCATCCTGGGCTGGTAAGTTGGGACGAGGGGATGGAAAGTCTCAGTGGTTGAGTGCCAACATCTTTTGTCACCTGACTAGGTATCGTACACCCTCTTTTGGAGACAGAGTATTGAAAGTGTATTATCTCAAGGAGCTGTGAATTCAGTGTGTTTTGCTGGCGGTTCTGATCCTGTGAGGCCAAGAGTACTTATTTTGGACTGCAGCTTTTACTGAGCAAGTCTTTTTTGCCTTGCTGGTGACTTAGAATTTTCAAGAGCTCTAAGGCAGCCCTTATTTGATTTGATACAATTTTCAGTGTGTGTATTTTTTTTGGCATGTGTTGTCCCTAGGGGTATAACTACACCCTGACTAGGGGTGTTGGGTACCTAGAGACACCCATGCCACCATCCTGTTTGGTACTGATGTTGCATGTAGACATGAGTCCACAACTGTGTTCCATTTTCCAGGTATGCTACGGGCCATGACATCACAGAGCACTCCGTGCTGATCCATGAGTACTACAGCCGGGAAGCCCCCAACCCCATTCACCTCACAGTAGACACGAGCCTCCAGAACGGCCGCATGAGCATTAAGGCCTATGTCAGGTGACCAGCGTCTTGGGCAACAAGGGCATGAAAAGCTACCTCTTTCATACTGTGCCTGGGTGCCACCCCCCACCTCCACCCCCGACAGGTGTCATCCTTCAGTGTGCAGCTCACTGCCTAAGGAAGCCCCTTCCTCACTTTCAGGAGTTATCACTGGAGAGGTTTTATTCCGAAACAAACTCTGTCCCTGAAATTTCCACTCACTGATCCTTGCCTACCCAGATTTCTGCTCATTGCTTATAACCAGCTTCAAAGGGCAGCCCTTTAGGTATTTGAGCAAGCTCGTTTTTCCTGTCATCTTTTCTAGAAGTTAACTGTTACACAACTCCTACAGCCGATCCTCACATAGTGTTCTGGCCATGATTTCTTCTCCACGTTCACTGGTTTTCTGAGTTGCCCTTCCATTTGTCGTTATCACTAAAACTGTGCATAGGACACAGGGCGGTACAGATTAAAGAATGGCTGTCCTTGTTTTGAACATGTCTATTAACCTGGGATAGTGTACAGTTTGGATGACAGTAACATTACCCTTTTGGCACATTAAGCAGCTAGAATGCTGGTTGATGGGAGATATTGGGAAAGGCTCTAGAGGCATGCCGAAGAAGGGGTGGCTGTAGGCGTTGGAAGGATTTTATTTTCTGCTTAGAATGAAGTCCTTTGTTAGCACATCTCTCACTTTAACTTTGTGCCATTTTTGTGTCTGACACTGAAGTGACCAAGTACCTATTATGTGGTAGGACAAAGATGGTGGATGTCAAGTCCTCATGGGCCAGTTGGTGTACTACGAACCTCTAGGTGTTGCCTGATTTCTTAGCCTTTCCAGGTATTTCAGACTCCTCAAGATGCAGTGAAAGTATAGTTGACAGAGTAAAGGCAGTCACCTTTGCTAAGATTACTTACAGCACCCAGTCTGATCTTGATGGGCCAGAGTCGACTTTTTTTTTTCCAGTGCTGTTGAGGAACTCGGTCCCAGAGAAGACCTGTCCTGTCACTTCTTTCCGTGAGGAAGGATGTCTAGGCAGCTCGTTCCACAGGGAAATCCAGTGTCCTGTCCTCAACACTGAGATTTCAGTGTGTGAAGTAATTCTCTATAAAGGGTCCAGGCCCAGTCCAAAAGCTGAGTCCCTCCTCTCAGGCCAAGGGTTTGGTGTGTGGAATGAGCTAAGGGAAGAAAGTGACTTGTTCCCTTTAGCCCTCTGGGCTTCAAGTGGCCCAGCTTTCTTTCAGAACCGTGGAAGCCATACTCTTGGTATGACTGCTTTCCCAGCCTGAACTAGACATGAAACTCCCTCCCAAGTCCATCTGTTAACCTTGGCTTTTCTCTCCCCAGCACTTTAATGGGTGTTCCAGGGAGGACCATGGGGGTGATGTTCACCCCTCTGACCGTGAAGTACGCATATTATGACACTGAACGCATTGGAGGTGAGTGACTTGCCCATACCCGCTTTCTAGGTCTTGGGCATTTTTCAGGGGAGGGGGTTTCTGTTCTGTAGCAAGGATGGAGGGCCTTGGGTGTGTTAAGAGGAACAGTTGATGTAAGGTTTGTGATGACTAGAAGTCATTCTTCTGTAGAAATGGGACTCAAGGAATTATCTGTGAAATTGTTAGAGGTGGGAAATCATCAGCACCAGAGGCTACACGGCCATTCATATGAGACCAGAACCAGTGATTAGCATACTGGGTGTAGGAGTTGAACTCTCTCCGGAGAAAGAAAAGCTAATAAGGGCAGGGCAGGGGGGTTTGGGGAAGCTGACTCAGTCCAAAGGGAGGTGGTTAGAGATCTCTTTCCTGGTGGGATGACTGAATTCTCTGTGTCACTTCTACCCCCAACCCACTCCCACAGTTGACCTGATCATGAAGACCTGTTTTAGCCCCAACCGGGTAATCGGCCTCTCCAGTGACTTGCAGCAAGTGGGAGGGGCATCAGCCCGCATCCAGGATGCCCTCAGCACAGTGTTGCAGTATGCGGAGGACGTGCTGGTGAGCAGCGGAGGGAAAAGGAGGAGGGCATGATCTCCACTCTGAGATGGCTGGGGATGTGCTGGTGAAGTGACAGTCTCGGTGGTGAGAATTAACTGTTCCTTGTTGACTCTTTGGTGCTCAGTCTGGAAAGGTGTCAGCTGACAATACCGTGGGCCGCTTCTTGATGAGTCTGGTTAACCAAGTACCCAAAATAGTTCCTGAGGACTTCGAGACCATGCTCAACAGCAACATCAACGTGAGTGCCATCCCTGGGCTTCTGGGAGCCTGTGTCTTCCCCCACCTCAGCCGTACACCTGTGGAGGGGGTTGGGAAAGGTGACCTGGAGGGGATAGAGGAGTCCAGGCTCGGGGGAAGAGAGCACAGGTGCTCGGAGGTTCCCCTCCTGCTGTCTCCTTGCTTCCTGTGGCTCAGGTATATCAGTGGAGATGAGAAAGTGTTCTCGGGCATTTCCTTCCTGCCTTCCACCTCCACTCTTGCTCAGCCTCTCCCAGCTCTTGTTCCCCCAGGACTGCCCTCACCCAGTGTCCATCGCACAGCTGGCCAGGACCAGCCTGTCTGCTCACTCCTTACCCAGCCACTCATCCTGGATTCCTTCTCTTCCAGGACCTGCTGATGGTGACCTACCTGGCCAATCTCACGCAGTCACAAATTGCCCTCAATGAGAAACTTGTGAACCTGTGAATGGTCCGCAAGCAGCCCTCCTACCAGGCTGGGCCCCAGCCAACCCTGGGACTCAGAATGGAGTGAAGGAGAAATGGTTTCTTTGTGGTTTGAGTCACACTGAGTCAGTCAGCTGCTTGTGACTGTAAATAAACATAGCCTACCTTTTGTAAATGAATTCCATATTATGTGAGTTTACCTCTGGGTGGAAGGGTAGAAGACAGTTCTGGAGCTCACGCAGAAACCAGGAAGTGAGTACCCTGGTGGAAGTTGGTTGTGTGTGTGGCCTCACTCATCTTCAGTAGTCGCACCCACAGCCCAAGCTGCTTTAGCTGCTTCTGACCTGAGACCAGATAGCCTTCTCACCAACCTGCTGGTACAGGGGCACTTGCTCTCCACTCTTTTGCCTACGTTCAGAGCAAACTGTCTCCCCCAAAAATGATTTTTACCACTTTTCTTGCATAGCATCTTAAATGGATGGCAGTACAAAGAGTTGCTTTGTGCAGTTTGAAGTACCTGGAGGTGTGCTAGTGAAGGGAGAGAGGCGGGAGAGAAGGGAAGGAGTGGATACAGACCTCTGCCCTGAGACCCGTGAGTGTGCGCTGGTGGAAAGACAGTCTTCTCTGTAGTGAGGATAACTGTGCTTTACCAGATTTTTTCCTTTGATTTTCAACCTGGAAAGGTGTCCACTGACAGTACTGTGAACCATTTCTTGATGGGTCATGTGGTTTCCACAGGAAATGAAGATGAGAATCCATGGAGGGAAAATAATTGAGAGACTTGGGTACTTAACCTGAACTGAAAGAGTAAAGGGTGTGGTCAGTGTTTTAAAGCACCTGAATCATAGGACAGAGCTGTTTGCCATGTGGTCCAGGGAGGTAGGATTAAGATCTGTAGGTTGTTTCCCTCCATTTTGGTAGGGAAAACAGAAAAGTGAATAATCAGTTGAAAAACAGAAAGTCATTGCTGGGTCTAACATTTTTTGAGCTCTTACTATGTTTGGGGGCAGTTTTTTTTGTTTGTTTTTTGTTTTTTTTGCGGTACGCAGGCCTCTCACTGCTGTGGCCTGTCCCGTTGCGGAGCACAGGCTCCGGACACGCAGGCTCAGTGGCCATGGCGCACGGGCCCAGCCGCTCCGCCACATGTGGGATCTTCCCAGACCGGGGCACAAACCCGTGTTCCCTGCATCGGCAGGCGGACTCTCAACCACTGCGCCACCAGGGAAGCTCTGGGGGCAGTTTTAATTATCTTTATATTGCAAAAGGAGCTAGGGTTCAGAGGAGTTGAGTACGTTGCTTGAGGCGACACAATTAGTAAGTGATGAAACAGGATATGAATCCAGGTCTGGATTTTTTTTCATGTGCCACCCTCTGCTTCACATTTTAGCGGCCCGATGAAATTAATAAAGCAAAAATGCAACATAACAGGAATATATAAGGATTGACCAGCTCTGTCAGAGAGAGTCTACCTAGGATGTGATATCCGAGCTGATGTTTTTTGTTTTTAAACCAGGAAATCAGGAAAGGGTGATCAGCACAGAGGAAATAGATGATAAAAGCTTAACCTGTTCAGGATCCAAGGAGACGTATGCAGGAGCCAGACCGTAAGGCCGACAGCCTGTGGAGGTTGGATTTTTATCCTGGAAGTCGTGGGGGAAAGCCCTGGTATAGAGGAAGGAGGGAAAGGGAAAAAAACAGAAGACAGGGAGACAGTCAGAGAGTCACTGTGATTGTTGAGAGGTGATGAGAGCCCAGACTAAGGCAGGGGCAGTGGGGATGGTGACGGAGACTTGGATGCAGGGGGACTTGGAGTCTGGTTGACACCTGGATGGTGAGGGATGGGACGAGTTTAGGATGTTGCCTGGTTTCTGATAAAGGTGATTGAAAGGGTAGTGGTATATGGAAACCCTGGCTACTCAAGAGTGGTGGAAGCTGAGGATACAGAGAGGTGTGTCCAGAGTTAAGGTTACAGGGGTCGTTTACCAAATGAAGTTTTAAATGCAAATAAATAACTGTGGCTTATTTGGTAAACTGTGGGACCGAACCAGATCTTTTGAGGAAAGGCTGAAGAATTCAAGTTACCTGTTTGCTTATGTTAATACGTAACCAAATGCTAACCAGTGTGCTAAGCAAAAGGTCCTGGTGCCTGCTTAGGATCTATGGGAGAGACAGACAAGTAAAGAGACCATCACCTTGGGAATCACAAGGTGTTGTAGGTCGTGGAAAGCTTCCAGTTAGGGAATGAAATCTAAGCTGGACTTGAAGAATGAGAAAGAGACTGAAAAAGAAGAGAGGAAAATAAGGCATTCTATGCACAGAAAATAGGGTGTGCAAAGGCTCAGTGTCACTTCACCGTTGCCCACTCCTGTCTATGGAGGTGTTTATAAGGCAGAGACACTCCTCTGTGCCTAAAAGGATGCTGGCTTTTTCCCCCAGCCTTTGCTTATATGTGCACAAGTTTGTCTTTCCTGTGAAATGTGTGTTCACACGTTCTCTTTGTACGTGGTTGTGCCTGTGCTGAGAACACTGCAGGGTGTGTCTGGGCATGACATCTGGTAACTAACTGGTCCCTCCTCCTCTGACACCTCCCCCGACAACCGTTCCATTCCCCAGGGTTCCGGCCTGGGTCCTCTGCCTGGAGGAGCTCAGGGAAGCCTGGGACTGATTACTGCCTGTGTGTTAAAGATGCCTGTGTGTTAAAGATGCCCAGGCTCCAGCTCCGGCCCAAATTCAGAACTGGTTTCCTGATTCCAGACTAGTTAAATGAACACCATATCTCTCACCTGGATGTCTCAGAAGCATCTTAAATTCAGCACTTTTCATATTGAGTTGATTGTCTCTTCCTCACCCACAAAATCACTTCCTCAGGTGATGATGCAACCATGTCCCCAGTTGTCAAAGCCAGAAACCTTGGATGAATCCTTGATTCCCCCTCCCCCCATCATGCCTCAACCAATTTATCACAACTCTGCCATCACTCTTGCCCTCTGTGATATAATAAGAAATACATATTTTCATCCACGTTCCTAGGTTCCTGGCACGCAGCTCTTAAACTCTTTGGAATTTCGTAAGTGATAAGACATACAAAGATGTAAAGAGACTCTTGTTATTCCTAACCAGCCTCTTTCAACCACACCTGAGTTTATGTTAATGACCTGATTTTTGGAAAGCTCCTAGATAACCGCAGGATGGGGGCTGGTTGCCATGTGAACCAGCCATGTGATTGGCGGTTGGAACTTTCAGCCCAGGGTGGGGAGAGGTGCTGAAGGTTGTATCACAATGACCACAGGTTTAATCAATTGTGCCTGTGTGATGGAGCCTCCGTTAAAAGCCCAAAAAGACAAAGTTTGGAGAGCTGAGTTGGTGAACGAGAATGTGTCCAGGAGCAAGACACGTGCCAGGAAGATAGCATGCCCCAAACTCCATAGGGACAGTTGCTCTTGTGCCTGGGACCCTTGCAGACCTCACCCTGTGTGCCTCTTCATCTGCTGTTCAGTCATACCCTTTAATATCCTCTGTAACAAAGCAGAAATGGTAAGTAGACTTTTCCTGAGTTCTATGAGCTGCTCTGGCAAATTAATTAAACCCGAGGAGGGGGTTGTGGGAGCCTCGCGTTTATAGCCGGTGGATGAGAAGCACTGGTGTCAACCTGGACTTGTGACTGGCATCTTAATGGGGGGCGTGGGGGGCGGGGAGCAGTCTTGTGGGACTGAGTCTTTAGCCTTAGGATCTGGTGCTGTCTCCAGGTAGATGATGTCAGAACTGAGTTAGACCAGAGGACGCTCAGCTGGTGTCGGCACTGCTTGGTGTGAGGAAATCAGCTGCATATCTGGTCACAGAAGTGTTTGATGTGAGTAGTCAGCGTGGAGTAGCGGAAAACAGGTTTCCTATTCGCCCTCTTCCATCCGTTCTCACAGCAGGCGCACTGCTCTTGTAAAATCCGACCAGCACACACCTCAGATGAAGTTCAGGGGTATCTTATTGCCAGGGTGAAGTCAAACATCTACCACAACCTGTAGGCTCATTGTGGCCTCGCCTGCCTCTCCAGCTCTGCCCCGTACACTCACAGCCTGCGCTGCCTTGGCTCTGCCCTCTGCCTAGAATATAGCCCCTTTAGCTGGCTTAGTACTGCTACTCCTTCAGGGTTAGTCTCGATGCTGCCTCCTCTTGGAAGGTGCTCCTGTACCACGATCCCACAACTTCCTCCTACTTAGCATCTGTCTCACCATTTTGGACTAGTCTGTTTATCCTCTGTAAGAACACAAGCTCTCTGAGAGCAAGGACTGTCTGTTCTGGCTGTTAGATCCCAGAACAACCCATATACAGATTAGGTTCTCAGTAAATGTATGTGATGTGAATAAATGAATGGATGGCTTGTAGAATAATTACCACGAGACACTCTGGGCATAGTAAGTTCATCAGGGGCACCGGGATCCTTTGGAGAGGGGCTGGAGGGAAGGAGCATGCCAGACAGGTCATTTGTTTAACTCATTTATCCTACAAGTATTTAGCGTATGCCAGACCTAGTGTAGGATGCTGGGGATACAGAAGTAGATGAACTGTGCTCTCTGCCCCCTATGGGTTTCAGTCTTGGAGTGGAGACGCACAAAAATAAACAATTGTGACAAAATGGAATAACTGCTGTAAAAGAAATAGGAACAAATCTTGGGGAGGCACGGTAGAGGGCATGCTTAAGTCTACCTGAGAGCTAGAGAGGGAATTCAGTCTTGAAAGATGTTGGGAATTGACTGGACACAAAACAGGAAGAGCTTTGAAGAAAGTGGGGTGAAGATCAAAATATTACTCAATTTTACAATGGCCTGTCTATAGGGAGTTGTGTTTCCAAGGACACAGCAGCCTAGAGGTAAAAATTGAGTTGTGATAACAGCCACGACAGAGGTTCTGTTGCCCTGACTTCTCTGTGGGGTCACCTGCTTCCTCAGATCCTCCCCAGAAGTCGTCTGGCGTGTCTCACAAGTTCTCTGAACCTGGGGTTGATTGTGTATTTTGAAATTTCAACTAAATTTTATAAAATAATTTTTAAAATAAACAGTATAAAATACTCATTATCCATGCCATCAAGCCTTCAAAAACCTTATTTTGAATAGTTTCATAAATTTCTCTTACGTGGACGAGCTCTAAACAATTTTTGCCTGTTGGACTTGTGGGTTGTTTCCAGTCTTGTGCCGACATCATTTCATGGTGAACAACTGTGTGCAGACATGAATGTCTGGCTTTCCGTTTCTTTGGGATGATCTGTGTCCCCTACTTCGTGTCACACATTGTCACCTGGGAAGCCCACACAGCGCCATCCAGCCTCTGCATGTGAAGAACACACCTTTGTGAGAGTAAATCTCAGCTTCCTCCTGCCCTCTGTCCACTGTGGAGGGAGGGAGTGGGAGGCTGAGGGGACCAGAGGCAATAGGTCCCCCTCTGCCCTCCGTGGGTCCATAATCACCATAAAGCTCTCCTCTGTCAGCCCAAACCAGAGTCCCAGTGAAAATGGACTCAATCAAAGTAGCCTTGGAGAGCACGGGAGAGTCTAGGGGCGTGGAAATCCGGACACAATTCCTTGTTCCTAACTCCAGCCTATCTGCTGTCTTGAGCCTGTGGGCTCCTTGGCCGCAAGAGAGGCCTTGGGCTCTGCTGGAGTCCCAAGAGAGAGAATTTCTTTAGAGCTTTGTCCCTGGTGGGCCAGGGGAGTGCTGGGAGGCCGATACAGAGAGATCTCTGGCAAGACCAGGAAGCTCTGGATCCTGTGAAGAACATGGCCCGCAGCCACTGGTGGACTCTTGAGGGCAGCAGGTGTGGGGTACCTAACTGGATTCTTGCTCTGGCCGAGAAGGATGGAACAGGTGAACGGAGCCGTCCCACCCCCTGGGGGAGGGCGTCTGAGGCAAGAGCTTCAGCGGGGGATTGACATCTTGTTTCTGCTCAGTCTTGCTTTTTCTGCTCAGCTCGTTCTAGGCAGAGAGACCCTTTCACCTTCCAGCAGCCACAGGATTTCCAGCAATGGCCAGCCTCTACTCCACAACAGGTCTCACTCAGGCCTCCTTGAAGAATCAAGGAGCCCTTTCTTACTGTAAGTTTGTTTGGCACAGCGTATGACTGTGACAACAGGTTCCAAGCATAGATGAAATTAGCATTTCTCCCACGTGCTAGCCACGGTCAGCATTTCCAGGAATGTTCAAACAGGGCCCAACTGCCGGCACTGAGTTGCTTTTACACTTACTGTAATGTCTAGGAATACTTGCACTCTCGGTAGTGCAAGCTCTAACAGGGTTAGCGAAATTTCAGTTGTCCCCCTTTTCCCCAGTGACATCTCCCAGAAGGAAAAACAGTTGCATTTGGTGATGGTCTAGGCTGTGATTAGGTCCGTTTGTTCCACGATGGTCTGTCTGATCCTTCCTGGTCTATCTTCTACCTTATTCGGGTTGCCAGTCCTGTGTTTATGTCTCTGTCTCATGATGATGGCCATCAGTTTTATAATGGTCTCCATGTCCCACGTTGTTGGTCCCTCTGCCACTTTGTTCCCTGAGAGCACTGCTCTATGTCTCAGGCTTTCTGAGTCATGGCCACCAGAGGGCGCCCTTGCGCTACTTAAAGTCTGTTGGTTGCCAGTTTACATTCCTTTTTCTGAGTAGTTTTCCAAGGGCCTGGTAAAGAAAAAGCACCTTCTGCTTTGGAGAGGCTAGATTGGTACACAGTAAGTGACCAAAGCTTCTGGAGATTCTTCTCTTGGTCACCTTTGAGCCATAGAGTGATGACACCCAAGTTTCTTACTCTATGCCCACCCCAATATCACTCCAAATAAGCATACTTCTTTTCAAAACATGGTTTGGAAAGACAGTTTTAAGTAAATCTTCTAGGGCCCACTCTCCTTCCAATCAGATTGTAATCTACAAGCCCTTCTATACAAAAGTCCTGGAGCTTCCACTTTCCAGGAGAAACCCAGGCCCTGACCACGAAAATGAAGTTTCTGGGGCTTTCCAGCCAGGGAAGGAGTGGTACCAAAGCTCATATATAGTCCTGGGCACCCTATGAAAGAGCCTGGCCTCTCTGTATGTTACTAGAGTTTTGGGCAGGTGAGTGAGGGACCCTCACCAAACTCTGGAGCTTGGAAGAAAGAATATGGTACAAGGCAGGATCACGTCCAAACAGTCCCAGGTAAGACTACTTGGCTGGTTGGGATGCAAGAGATGGATGGAGGATGGATCCAAAATGCAGCTGGAGAGGGGACATACATAGTTTGGGTCCCCTGAAAGTAAAACATGTGACAGGGACTTGTGGGGAAGGTAGTTGTTGGGGAAGGCAATCTGTATTAGATTCCCAGGGTTGTCATAAAAAAGTACCACAAACTTGGTGTCTCATGACAACAGAAACTTACTCTCTCACAGTTCTGGAGGCTGGAAGTCTGAAGTCAAGGGGTTTGTGGGTCATGCTCCCTCTGAAGCCTCTGGAGGAGGATCCTTCCTTGCCTTTCCCAGCTTCTGGTAGCCCCAGCTGTTCCTTGGTTTGCAGCTGCAGCACTTAAGTCTCTGCCCCTGTTGTGTCATCTGGCATTCTCCTTGTGGTCTGTTTCCAAACATCCCTCTTGTAAGGACACCAGTCATATTGGATTAGGGCTCACCCTATTGACCTCATCTTAATTTGTTTACATCTTCAGAATCCTATTGCCAAATAAGGTCACATTTCCAGATACCAGGGCTTCGGATTTCAACATATCTTTTGGGAGGGACACAATCAACCCATAATATGCTCCAAGAAGCAGAAGTGAATGGAGACAGGGAAGGGAGGAAAGCCTACCATACAATCTATGGTATTAAGCTGGTCGTTTCCATTCCACTGAGAATCTTCTCTAAGGAGCTGTGTAAAATACCCCTGAGAATTCTTCCGCTGAAAGACTTGAAGGCTGGGACATTTAACCAGTTCTCCCGTTGGTGGAAGAATTTCTTAGGAGGTTAACTTCCTCATACTTACAGGCCGCATCTACAGGTGGGCTGAGCGCACTTCGCCAGCTGATAAGGAGAGCTTGCAGTGGGTTGTGAACACTGCGAGGAGCTGTCCACCACAGCTGTGCTGAAGTAGGGGAGGTTATGGGCTATGGCACAGGGAACAAAAACTGTCTGTGGGGCTTCCCTGGTGGCGCAGTGGTTGAGAGTCCGCCTGCCGATGCAGGGGACACGGGTTCGTGTCCCGGTCCGGGAGGATCCCACGTGCCGCGGAGCGGCTGGGCCCGTGAGCCATGGCCGCTGGGCCTGCGCGTCCGGAGCCTGTGCTCCGCAACGGGAGAGGCCACAACAGTGAGAGGCCCGCGTACCGGGAAAAAAAAAAAAAAAAAAAAAAAAAAAAAAAAAAAAAAAAAAAAAAAAAAAAAAAAAAAAAAAAAAGTGTCTGTGAAGGTACACCCTTCGTATCACTCAGATCTGCTCATGACCCACAATAAGTCCACTCTTGTCGTTGACTCTTAAAGGCAGTGGTCAGTTGCAAGCTGTGTTAAAAAAAAAAAAACAAACTTTCAATAGGAGAGTCAGTGGAATATAGTTCCCCTGCTGTGGTTGCTCCTAAGCCACTATTAATATTCATCATCTCCTTCCCAAAACCCAGCAACCAACGCTGGTCTGGATTGCTTGTCCTGAGGGTCTGAGCCCTTGGCTTCTTTGCCGTTGTCAGGCTTTGTTGGCTGTGATTGCCTAGTCACTGTCATCACCAGGCCTGAAAGCACCAAGAGCCGCTCCAGCACCCAGGTGTCAGGTGAATCCTCCCTGACCCCATTATGCAGAGTATCCTTATCTCTTCCGGACAGTCAGGGATGATTGCTGTCTCCAATATGATAACTCTCCTTTTGCCTCATGGTCCACTGGCACGAGGAGCCCAAAATGGAAAGCTTCCCATGTTAACCAGTGTAAGATGTTCCCCACAGGGTCAGGTCCTCTAATATAACAGAGCCAGTCGCAGAAATGGCAAACAGTTTCTGCAAGGAGGTCCCCGGGGTGATGATGAAAGGGGTCAATTCTGCTTCACCCCTTGGCTTCTTGGCCCTGTGTATTCTAACTACCGGGGACATAGCGCTATATATCGGCTGTTAGTTTAACGCATATACTGCATCCTGGAGGACAGTGTCCTAATCCACAGGGTGTCCTCCTAAAGCTGGCTCCTTGGCTGAGCCTTTAAAAGGGCGTTCCCACTTTCTACCCTCTGCTTCCAGGTAATGAAGTATATGGTAAGACCCCTTGATTTACAGAACCATTGTCACAGTGCTTTACCATAATACACACCCTTCAGCTGAGATTTCAGTCTACAGGATCCCAGGTTGATAATGAGACATTCTGTAAGTCACTGGAGAAACGCTACAGCGTGGAAGATAAATCCATATTCAGAAAAGCTTTCAGTTCCAGTAAGGAGAAGAAGTCTGATGCAATCAGCTTGCCAAGTGCTGGGGTAGAGTCTCCTCAAGGAATGACACCATAATGAGGATCCGGCCTCTGCGATGAGCGTTCAGTAGCAGCAGTAGGTATCTATAAATCAGCCTTGGTGAGAGGAATCCCTGTCATTGGGCCTATGCAGAGCTTCCATCTCTGCCACCTTCCCACTCTGTTCGTGGGCCCAAGCACTTCCTTGGTTGAGGATAGAAACCAACTGATGTCCACCAAACACGTCATTCTGTGTACCTGGTTGTTGAGGACCTCCTCTTCAGCAGCAGATGCTTTCTGATGAGCAGTGACTTGAGATTCAAAGATCTGCCCGATCTGACGCCTCTGCTATTAGTCCATCCACTCGCCTTTCCCCCAGTATTCCAATCTTCCTTCATCCAGGCCTCTGACCAACCAATTGAGTTATTCTCCACTGCTCAGAAGCCCATATATATTCTCACCTCAGGCCGCGCCTCCCTACATGCAAAGTTGATGGCCAAGTGTACTGCCCACGAGGAGGGTTTCCGTCACCACCCACTCACCTTTAGCACTTGTCCCAAGTGGGTGTGTGGTATGGCTGCAATTCATTTTTGGTTTGTACCATTGTGTTAAGCCAACCCATCCATATGCCAGGTTCAAATTTTTTTCCTCCTACAGCTGTCGTGGTCGGGAACCCCCCACATGCGTGAACGTGAGCTGAGGGAGCAGGTTGGTGCAACAGGGGTATATGACGTGGAGTCTGAGCCACCTTTCCATGCAGCTTACTTGTGTCCTCTGAGCCTGACCTAAAAGTACCATTATCATCATACAATGAATCATCCTTTCAAGACTGGTGAACTAATGAACATAATCGCCCAGTTCATGACTGGGCCAACTTATGACTGGTGGCCCAGACTCCAGTGGGCAATCTCTAGTCGTACAGTGTCTTGATGTCCCATTTTCAGGTCTTTGCAGGCTGTACTTGGGCCTGGTAGCACACCATGAGCTGCTTTTTCAAATGAGTAGCTCTGTGCTGCAGAAGGCGTGGCTTAGCTCTCAAACCTGAAAGATCTCCTTTTGGAACTTCCCACAGACTCCATCCACAGTGTCCCCATCTAGCACAGAGGCCTTTGGCACTGTTGGACTTTCAGGTCATAGAACTCAAGAGTCAGGGCAGCTGGGACCTCAACTTGAACCTGCTGAAGATGCCTTTCTTGCTTTTAGAACTAAAAAGAGATAGTGGGTTCTCTGGTCTCATGTAATAAATCCATTCCAACATACCTACCTCCCCGAGCTCCCCGACCCTCAGTAAACTGCCAATGTAGTTCCTTTCTCAGGGTGGGTTCTCCAGAGCCAGACTCTGAAGTGACTACTTATGTACAAGTGATTTATTAAGGAAGTGCCCTAGTGGTGTGATGGTAAATGATTAACAACTGGCTCTTCGGAAAGAAAGCCTTGATTTGTAGCATTTGCCCATTTCCACGAATGCTCCATGGTGAATGCTCCCACCATGGCCAATTTAAAGCTACCAACAGGACGTTTCTGAACATGGAGTTGAGAAGAGGTGCTAACAATTGGCTTCTGGTTCTGGTCAGCTCCAGCACGCTGCTGAGATGCCTCTGCAGGAGACAAGGAAAGGAGTGGGTGCAGGAGGACATGGAAGTAAAGCAAGAATGTGATCTCAGAGACCACAGGGAGGCTCCGGAGTACAAGTTACACCTCCGTGTTGCACGTGCCCAAGGCAAGGATGCTACACTTTCATACCCCTGCACTTAAAAGGTGTTAGGCAAGGGCCACCCAGGGTGGAAGTAAATTCCTAGGTACCTATGGCTCTTTGTGTAGCTTCATAGTATGAAGGCAGTCCTCTGAGGAAGAGGTGCAGGAGTTGGATTTTAGAAGCAAGAGTACATAAAAGCTGTCAGTGAAAGGTGGGCCGGACACACATAGGAATAGGAAAAAGGGACCCAAAAGGATCGGAGCAAAAAGCACCACTGTTGTCCTCTGCACACCTCACTGCAGGGCCATCACCATATCCAAGCTTTAGGGAGTGATCGCAGCAAATGTGTCAGACCAGCTCCAGTTGCCCTTGCCTGAGCATTCAATCCCGAATCACGGGAGAGTCCTCCCAGGTCAGTAAATTCTCCCCTATCTAACGTTATATTCCAATCTCCCTACCCCAGTCCCAGCCCAACAGCCTCAAGTTCTGCTCCCACATTTGCTCTCCATGGGCCTACAACTGTGTATCAGACAGGGTTCAAGCAAAGGAGAACCCACTCTCCAAAAGAGGACAGAGACCTTTGTCTGTCTTTGAGTGATATCCCTTCTAGCTGAGTCACATGCCCCTTTTGATATCATGTAACTTAAATCCTGAAATTAGATTACTATTTACACGTCTCGTATTAGATGGTAAGGGAATGGGAGAAGTGAAGGAAAAATATTGCTTAATATATACACAAACATTCATATCAGGAGAGGAAGAGCTCTTTCTACCAGCAACGGAGCCTCAGCATAATTTAGGGGTTCAAGGCCCCCACCTTCATCAAAATCTGCTCATGTGTCCTCATCCCAGTTTTCAGGTCCTCCCCAACCCCAATCTCTTTAACGAGGCTCTGAGTGGTTGAGAATATAATTTGCATTATACTCTCAACCACCCAGGGGATTAGTCTCTGGATTTGGGTTTGGTTTTCAGGAATCTTGGCCCTGAAGCTACAAAAAAATAACAGTTTCTTTCAGGGCAACTAGAGAAGATTTTATGTCCCTTACCAGGAAGAAGACCTTGAACTAGGAATTTAAAACACTGACCTTATCATTTTTTCCCAGGTTCTCCATCTGTGCATAGAAGCAAATGATCAACCCCATTATACTCTTTATTTTCACTAAAATGTTCTATGGCAGCAACTACTTGGTCATCCAAAGCCTTGCCTTCTATAGGCATTTGATTACCAATGTCTTTAGATTATAATTTGAGTAACTGTTTCGCTCTTGCATGCTATGCTTTACCATTGTCCCCTTTGTCTATGGAAATAGGGTTGTTAATAATTTAAAATCTAATCAGATCCAATTCTGGGTAATCCAAAACCAATTCAGAGACCCCATCCTGGAACCACTTCCCCCATAGCATTTGATTCAGTCAGGGGTCAATCAGAGACACAGAACAACTGTGAGTGATAAGGAGTAAGGAGTTTACTATATGCATTAGAGCTGACGGAATCACAGGAGCTGGTGGAGCAGTCTTGAAGAAGCTGAAGGGGAGATTTGGCAAGAGCTGGAGGAGCCACCGGCTTGGACGCTGTCCCGTGCCATCAATACCAATCAGTGACAGCTTGTGGAGCTGCCACAGTGCCTGGCCCTGCACAGACCTTCAGAGCATGTGTGTGCCTGCCCATGTGCACATACTCACACACACACATGCACACAGGCTGCTGCTTCTCTTCTGCCTCCAAATCTCACACAAACTGTTTCTTGGGGCCATTGTAACACAGAACCAGACAGGGAGGGATGTTCTGGAAAACCTAGTTCCAGCTTAGCTAATTTGATACAGTACAAAGCTATTATGTACGTAAAGGCCAGATCTTTGGAAGGCTGAACCAGGAAGCAAGAGTGAAAGAGTGGAAAGAGTGAT
>NW_006787051.1:1654110-1659192 GCF_000442215.2 Lipotes vexillifer
AAAATGAGAAAAAAGAGAAAGAGAGAGAGAGTGCCTTATTGAGCTAGTTACCTCTGTAGCAACCAAGGTGTACTCTTGCAAGGACTCCATGAAGAGCCATGTAGAAAGGCCAACCACCAGCTCTCCATTAGCTGAATGTTTGCCTTGGGATAACTCTCTTATACTTCCAGGCAGCACCTGTGGCTGTCCATGCACTGTGTTTCCTTCAAAGAAATTCCTGAGCCAGAAAAGCAGAAACACTGTGGCAGGTTCTTTAGGTGGGATGCTGGTAATATGCACAGGAACTCTCCACCACAGCTGTACTGAAATCAGGTGGGTCTGGGGAGGGGGCACAAGGCACCGCCAGCATTTGCTGCAGAGGGCTTGACTCCAAGAGCACTTATTGTCATAGCAACCCAGGAATCACTCACATCTGGGGAGGAAGAAACGTACACAAGGCCTCAGGGAGATTTGGGAGCAAAGGCAAGGTTTGAGCTCAGGGTTCGTACGCCCAGGCCAGAAGGTACTTTCTGAAGTTCTGCGATCTAAAGCATGTGTTACCAAAGGGAGAGGATTAAGTGATACACACTTTTAACAGTAGAGGTGGTTGATACCACCAGTGCTGAAGGGGGCTAGGATTCTGGGCTTCTCTGCCCAGGTAAGTAGAGTTTGCTAAGGTCTTGGCCCAGAAGCCAGCACCTTCAACTGCGGTGGGACCAGGCACAGTGCCCTGGGCTGACCAAAGCTACTAGTAGTGCCTCCATTGGCCACTGCTGAGCCAAGAGCACTTGTCCTACAACCCCACCTGCGCTCCAAGGCAGTGACGCACAAAGGGATCTTTGCATATCAGCGTTTCTTCAGGGGAATGCACAGGTTCCCACCTCCACTGCACTGCCCCTTGGGCCCATTCCAAACATCACTGGAAATCACATGTAAATCTGAAATTCAGTCAATGGAATCTTTTTAGCAGGAGCAGCCAATGTCATTGATGTTGCTGAGTTACAAGCAACGTCTAACTCAAGCTGGGACTCTCAGCCCCTTTGCAGAACATTTGGTCCTGTCAAAAACATCCATGAGCATATTTGGTCCCTGCCAAATGGTTTTGGACAGGACCAAATATCAAGGACCTTTTGGCGTGGACCAAAAGTCTCCATGGACATTTTGGACAGGACCAAATATGACAAAATATCAAGGACCATTTGGTGTGGACCAAATCGCTCATGGATGTTTTTGACAGGACAAATATCTGTTAACCCGTCGCCCAGCTCTGAAGGCAGTATCCAGAGAAGCCTTCTGCAAACTGTGAGAGGGGCTGCTTTAAAGGTATGATATTACTTTGTAGATGTGAGTTCTAATGGGGGCAAGTCGTCTCAATGTCCACAGCCAATAAGGCAATCTAGTTGGCTGGTCTGAACCCAAGGGAGAGGCCAGAGGCCAGTGACAAAGCTTCTTTTGGGTCTGACTCTGCACCCAAACTGTGAGCCAGTCAAGGGAGGAGTCCCATGTCACATTCTCAGTGCCCACCCCAAGATCTGGCAAATCAGAGCAAGTTGCCACCTTGCTTAAAATCCTTCAATGACTTCCCATCCTAGACTTCTGGTCTAGGATATAGACCAGAATCTTCGTGGCTTTCAAGGGTCTGCATCACTTGCCTCCAGACCTCTACATCAGCTGTATTTCCCTCCACCACCAACTTTGGGCCATGGATTCCAGGTCCAGTGTTACCCTTTCTCTCTTTTTTTTTTTTGCAGTACGCGGGCCTCTCACTGTTGTGGCCTCTCCCGTTGCGGAGCACAGGCTCCGGACGTGCAGGCTCAGCGGCCATGGCTCACGGGCCTAGCCGCTCCGCAGCATGTGGGATCCTCCCGGACCGGGGCACGAACCCATGTCCCCTGCATCGGCAGGTGGACTCCCAACCACTGTGCCACCAGGGAAGCCCCTTTCTTTTTCTTAAACTTAACAATATTCCTTTCCACTTCAGGGCCTTTACTCACGCTGGGCTCTGTGCCCGAAATGTTCTCATCCCCAACATTACCTAATTAACTTATGTTAATCATTCAGATCCCAGCTCAAATGTTACTTCCTCAGGAAAGCCTTTTTGCATCCCATCAGACTAGACCAATTCCCTGAATCCCACTTCCTGTACTTACATTCTCAGAGCATTCGATACTTTATCATAGCTTTTTTTTTTTTTTTTTTTTTGTGGTACGCAGGCCTCTCACTGCTGTGGCCTCTCCCGTTGCAGAGCACAGGCTCCGGACGTGCAGGCTCAGTGGCCATGGCTCAACGGACCAGACACTGCAGGGCATGTGGGATCTTCCCGGACCGGGGCACGAACCCGCGTCCCCTGCATCGGCAGGCGGACTCTCAACCACTGCGCCACCAGGGAAGCCCTATCATAGCTTTTTAATACAATTTGTAATTATGTATTTGAATACAAATGCCATAGTAATAAAGCTCAGGTAAGCAAAAATACAACTTTCCTTCTCTTTTCCTCTTACAAACAGCCCTTTAATACTCATTTCTACCAATGACAAAATTTAATCTTGCCGATTCAGGGTAAACTCAGGCTCTTCTGGAAGTTGCTCAATCTTGCTTCGGTGAATAGTCAATTCAGGATTCTCCTCCTACACAGAAAAGAGTAAATGTAGCAGGTCTGAGAAGGTCTGCTTGCACGGTTGGTCCTTGGCTAGCATCTGGGAATTTGAATTTCAGGAGGGTTCCCCCCATTTCCTGATAAGAATGGCTCACTGTGCCTAATCTGCTTATAAAAAATATGGTTTATGCTTTCTCTGGGGATTCCAACTTTTGGTATGTGCTAGGCAAAGGGTGCCTAAGCAACTAGCCCCCAATAAAGCCCCCGGGCATTGAGTCTTCAATGAGCTTCTCCGGTAGACAGCATTTCACAGATGTCACAACTTGTTGCTGGGGCATTTAGCTTGTCCTGTGTGACTCCACTGGGAGAGGACCCTGGGAAATGCCTGGTTTCCTCCAGGCTTCATCCCATGTGTCTTTTTTCTCTGCTGATTTTGTTTTGCATCTGGGCAGGAAAGGACTAACTTAGCAGGCCTGGGTTGCTCAAACCTTACACATTCCAAAGAAAGGTTTGTCTTTAGGACTGGCCCTTAGCCTGGCTTCTTGGAGATAAACTCTGGCCCCTTAGAATATTCTGGCTGATAAGAGGCTTTGGGCCATGCTGCACCAGTTTGACCAGATAAGTTTATCCTAAGAAAATGATTTATGTAGTAAACTCTTTCTTCTCTGGGGAGGCAGGGAAATTGTCATGGTAGCTGAGGTCAGTCTTACAGGCATGGCACATCAATATGACTTAACCCTCCATCATAAACCTTGGACACCAAGGCTTGGGTGCGATTTGGCAACATTGTTGTTGGGAGAATCACATGTGTTCTCATGTGACTCCACATGGAGGAGTCACCTGGAAGCTTGCACGTGATTCCTCTTGCTTTGCCCCAAAGCCTTTTCTCTTGGCTGATTTTAATCTGAATCCTCTAGCTGTAATAGACCATAACTAGGGAGATAAGAGCTTCTCTGAGCCCTGCCAAGTCCTAGTGAATCATTGAGCCTAAGGGTAGTCTTTTGGACACTGACATAGTATCCTTTCCCTATAATAAATGATAGCAATGAGTAACAACTGTATAATGAACGCTGTGAGTTCTCTTAGCAAGTCGTCAAACCTGGGGGTGGTCTTGGGGATCCCTGTTATTCTCCATCGCCTTTCTTTCCTAAACTCCTGAGAGAGAGGGGTTCCTGTACCATCCTATCTTCTAGGGGAAGGAAGGTGTCTGATCCATGATCATCTCTGTAAGAACTAACTTGCCTCATCTGGTTCTTGTTGCCACACCTGCCAGCTTTGTTCATGTTTGCCATCCCATTGTAACCTCTCCGGTCGTCTGTCCCATGTACTCCGCATCCTCCGTACCCAAACATTTAAGCCCATTTGGGTCTACCAGCCCTGTTAGCCCTTTCATTTCCCTTACAGGAAGCCCAGAACTTTCCATGGCATTTTCTGGCACCATATTAAGGAAAAGAAACTCCAGGAGGCTTCAAGACCATTAGTGTTGAATCAGCCATTGTTGATGTTCCCACCTCTGGCAATGAATGCTGGGAGCAGGGTATCTGTTTTCTATGCACTAGGCTTTCCACAAATTTCACTGGGTTTCTGTTTCCCCAGCTCTCTGTATTATTCCGCCTTGGATTATTTACATCACTATAAATATTTGTGGCTCAGAAAGAATGTAATGTTCTTTCTAAAGTTATCTAGCTAACTCGCTCTTAATATTCAAACTGCCCATCTATTTTCAGATTTAACTTTTGAAAATTCTCAATCATTGATGCATTAATTTAAGAGCATACACAATTATAAATATTGCAACATTAAGTCATGCGATTATAAATATACCTGGCAGAATTTTAACCTATAAAGCACATGAACCGATTTTTTTCCTCCAAGTTCCGCCTAGAATGTTTGTCTATGTTTGAAAGTGAATATTCAGATGTTAATAATAAATCCAAACAAGGGGCCATCTTCGCACTCTGTAGGTTGTATGCAAGTTAGAGGTGACGGGAACACCCAGAGTCACATGATTACTGATCATTCACAAGTTCAGGGTTGCCTGATACGGCATTTGGTGTCCTGGCCTCCAACAAAGCTGGAGCCAAATTGGAGTTTACACATAGTTTCTGTCACTGCTTTTTCTAGTGAGACTAAAACAAAAAACAGAAAGCACCACAAGAACAACAAAGTATATAGACAGATATTTTCCCCAACCCTTTTCTTTTGAATACCAGACCCTGAGCTCCTGACACTGCACACACCTTTCCATTGCACAGTCACCTCTTGCAGTTTTGCTCTTAGAATCGCTACCAGAAATTTAAAGAGAAGTTCTGTTGTCCCTGTTGTTGGTTTGTTTACTTGTTTTGGAGCTTCAGAGTTGAACATTGACACTGACCCTATCTTTTCACAGCCAGCCCTGCCTGGCCCCTTGCTCAGGCTTCCAAGAAGCCCACAGCAGGCTTCTCCCGCATTCAATGAGAACCAGAGCTCTCAAGTGTGGGATTACTTACCTGGGGGGGGGGGGGGGG
>NW_006787051.1:1659614-1663413 GCF_000442215.2 Lipotes vexillifer
GGGGGATGTAAAGGCCTGTTCCTTCCTTAGACAGTGGAGTCGGGGATGCTAAGAAAACTTACCTGTCAATTTGTGTGGACTTCTTAGATCTCTATCCCCACCCCTTTCTTTCATTTACAGAAAGCCCTGAGGACTCAGAGTAGGGTTGCCGGGGTGCTCTTGTGAAGATGTTCCTGCCATTTGGGATGGAGAGGAAGGGGCTGGTGGTTGATGGGGGAGGTTGTCATGTGGAGGTTGTTCAGCTGGGCCTGTGAAGGTGAAGCCACCACTCTGTGAGTGTGAGAGTGGGGATGGCCCATCATATCAGCAAGATCATTCAAAGTGCCAGTCACCTGGAGATGAGGCCCAACTCTCTGAAATGGACATCTTCACCTCTTGACCTTGGGCATGCTGGTGTCAGGATGACTAGGCAAGAAGTCTTGTAAGAGAGTCTACCTTTTGGAATCGGAATATAGGTATGTACAGATGGCCAGAGGAATGGCACAGGGACCCTGCATTTATGCATTTCATGTGATGGCTCTGCTTACTTTCCCGTAGCTGTTTCTCTAAAATTAGTGATGTCATTAAAGATCCAGCCTGTTCTAGATCTGAGAACATGGGGACTGTGTCCACCAGGGCCAGATTGTTAAAAGAGGAGCATTGCCTCTGAGGGTGACATGGGGGTAGCAGTGGGAACAGAAACTGAAGGGAGAGGATGAAACTTCAGGGCGCAGTGGAGGGTGCACCTGGTTCTAGTCAACAGGACTTTCTTCCAGAGTTTTACTTTAGAGAGTATGGAACTTGTTTTAGGATAGGGAGTGGTTGCCCCTCATAGCTTTCCATCTCTGTTACACCAGAGAATTTTTCCTTCCAGGTTTGTTCTCTGGGGACATAGACTCCCAGGTCCCTGCTCTGTGGTGCTGCGTTGTTATCTCCTCATTTTGCCGTGGTGGACCCTTGGTCCTGGGTCCTCTTTGGGATTTCTCTGCTGCTTGTTTGCTCTCCCAGAAATGCGCTGGACAGTTTGGCCTGGCATGGCTGAGGGATTCCACCTTACTGGAGGGTAGCCAGGACTCTAGTTCCAGGACCACTTGTCCAGACACTTCTCCACAGATAGTCCCAAGCCCTCCAGCCTTTGAAGGTTACACATTTCTTTAAAATGCAAATAGACTATTTCCAATCTATCTCCTTTTCTTTGGGGGAAGTCTAGTATGCCCTCCCTAATATACCCAAGGATTTCCAGGAAGGAGGGTGTTCTCCTGGTCGCCTTTGCCTTTGCATCACTGCTCCTAACTTAATTCTTAATCTCCAACTAACTGCTTGGCTCGCTGTCCTTCTGCTCCACTTTGTCTCACGTGTGGATGGTGCACTGCCTTTTGCATTGTCCAAGCATCATTTCAACAAGGTGATGGTGCATACATAATCAGACTTCTACTGAAGGCTTGGAGATAACAACGCAGCACCACAGAGCAGGAACCAACTTAAAATAGCATGTTAGACATCTTTGTTCTTCAGCTGCCTTGGTCATCCCTGCCTAGGAATTTCTCATCAGCTACGTTCCCTCTTAGACTCTAGCCTTCTGCCACTCACCCTCTCTTCCTACCCAAGCCTTTCTCCTGTATTCTCTCTCTCCAGACTTATCCCGCCCAGCCATTATTTAACTACCATACAACAACACCTACATTCCTAATGCTTTACTATGCAGGGCAATTGAGTAGCCTTGTTGCAACTCTTCTGTGCAGACTAGTTGAGACCCTTCCTCTCATAACCAAAAGGCCCATTAATCAGCTTTCAAGGAAAAAGCACCAGCTCCTCTGAGATGAATTCTGCCTGCCTGGTTATCTATGGTATAAAACAACAACCATTTCATAATGCTCACAGGTTCTGTGGGTCAGGTGAGGGCACGGCAAGGATGACTTGTCTCTCCTCCCTGATGTCTGGGGCCTCAGCTGCGAAGACTCAAGCAGGGGATGACTTGAAGGGCTCGAGGATGTAATCTTCTGAAGGCTTCTTCACTCATGTGTCTGGTGCCTAGTTGTGGTGACTTGAAGGCTAGGTCAGCTGAGACTGTCAACAGAAGCATCTACATGTGACTTTTGCTTATAGCTTAGGCTTCCTGACAACATGGCAGCCACGTGGAAGTCAAACTTCTTTCACGGTGGCTCAGGTCTCCAATGAACAAGGGAACACTGAAAGGCCTTTTATTACATAACCTCAGAAGTCACATAAGCATCCAGAATCAAGGCAAGGTAACATAGATATTACTTCTCAATGAGAGGAATGTCAAAGATTTTGTGACCATGTTTTAAGACTGCTGCACAGCTCCCTCCCACAGAATGCTGACACACAGCTCCTGGCGCTGGTAAGGGTCAAGGGCCCTTTCTCTGCGGCTTTGTTAGGCTCTTCCATCTGCCTAGCCCAAGGGTTCCTCCAGGATGTCTGGGATGTAGCTTCCCTACAACTTTCAGCCCTGGCTCAGGACACCTGGCTTTGGGCTTCTTATTTGTACTTCTTATTTGGGTGTCAGGATTGGGAGATGGAGGTCTGGGAGTCCAGTACACCTGCTATTGGCTCTTACAGCTATAGAACTCTTGTCTTTTGTCAACAACCTGGTTCCCTGGGGGGGTAGAATCTGTGTTTATTATTACTACCTCCAGGGGCTTCCCCAAGGCAGGCTACAGGGGCCTGGTAGTCGGTGCCCAGTGTCAGTCTCAGGAGGTCTCTGTGGCTGCTGACTCTGAGTTCACATGGGTTGGAGTGGGTGATGCCGCTGGAGCGGGTCCTCTCTTATTGTGGGAGTCCCTTCTAAGGTCCTCTTGCCCTTCCATCAGTCCTTTGGAGAAAAGACATCTTTGGAGGCTTGTCTTATAACATATGGGTCAGAAGCAGTGGCTTCTGGTTCTGCAGCATTTGTGGGAGGCCCCACAAACTCCGCACGTTCTCCCGATAGGGAAGTTCAGCCATCACCCCTACCCAAACAGTGAAATAAGCCTTCACAGAGTTGCAACAAGTTGATTTTGGAGTCCCAATCCACCACTCCTGAGGTTATGGGTATGCCAAGAGTCTTACCATCAAGATGTGGCTCAGAAGCAGTAGTTCTGTTTGGGGGGCAGACCATGCAGGTCAGTCTGTAAACCCCAAAGGGGGTAACAGTGGCTGCTTGCTGCATACAGCGTCCTGCTGAGCACCCGGCCCTTGGCAAATCTGGTTAATGATGCTTTGGGGCAGGTCTGAGTGCGTGGCAAATTTCAGAGCTATAGGGACCAGCAAGTTATGTAAGTGAGGGAAGCTGGCTGGCTGGGGCCTGACGCCGATGGGAGAACACACACTCCCCGTAAGGACAGCAGCCGCTTCTCTGCTCTGCACCTGCCGTGCTGAAGGCAGACCTAGAGTGTTGCCAGATTTTCTTAGTTTTCAACACAGGACAAAATCCCAGTCTATTAAATCTCCCAATTTTTGTGCTGTGAGTGAAAAAAAGAAAAACCTGCTCGGGACAAACGAAAACACATTTGTGAGAGGGACGCAACAGAGGCTGTGCCAGTTGCAAGCCCTGTGACCCACAGGGTTAACAGGTAAGGCTAGTTCCAGGGGAGTTGACCCTGATCCTTGGATTAGTGTAGCTCAGGCCCTGCCGCCCCGCCCTCCACCTCCAGGGAACCTTGGAACCTCCACCCGGGCCTTGCTCTCAGCGTGTTAGCGCAGCCACCGCGCAACAGCGGCACTGGAAGGCCCTTCTTAGGCTCCCGCGACCTCGGCAATAAGATTATACCTGTAAATCCCCGCAGGCAGCAGCCCAGGGTGGGGGAAGGGAAGGGAAAGA
>NW_006787051.1:1663504-1674660 GCF_000442215.2 Lipotes vexillifer
AGGCCCAGGGTGGGGGAAGGGAAGGAAAAGAGGGTCGGGCAGACCGACCGCCAGGCCTGCTCACTTACCCCAGACCGCCCCACCCAGCGGGCCCCTCTCCCATAGACCTTCCTCCCTGGGCCACCCTCAGCCAGGCGTAAATGAAGTTAAGCCAACAAAGCTGGATTTTTTTTTTCCCCCAAAGGATTTTTGGTAGTTATGAAGGGAAAGCACAAAGGAAAACAAACAGAAAGAGATGGCCTGGAATGGGAGTGTTTACAGAGCTTGGTCCTCGGAACCCAAGGGGGCCACAATATGCCAGGGGAATCTGGCGGGGGAAGAGGGAGGGAGAGGTGGATTTTCACTCGGGTAAGGAGGCGGCTGAGTCTCGACAGTTTTAGGAAGGGGGCACTCCAGTGGTTAAAGGATTTCCCTGCTGGGGGGATGGGGGCGGGGAGACGGCGGGAATCTTTGAAATTCTAGGATGGGTATTCCCATTCCTGAGAAGGGGGGCACTTGGCCGTGGCTGGTTGGAGTGGGTGAATGAGAAAGGAAGGGGCATCTCCGTCCAGGGTGTCTGTGTTATCGGGCGTTTATCCCGGACTCCTGAGCCAGCAGGAGACAGGAAAGCCTTTAAGTAGTCCCGGTCCCGGGAAGGTTTGAAAACAGCGGTGCCCTAGTGAAGCCGGAAAAGATGGAACGGTTGCTATGGCGACGTGGGGCACACATCGGAAATAAATAAATAAGTAGTCCAGGCTGCAGCAGCCGCGCCCCCGCGGGACCCAAGCGCGGGGGAGGGGGCCCCCCGCGGGCCCGGGTCCCCGCAGCCCGCGCGTCTCCGCCATTGGCAGAGCCGGAGGGGGGGGTCACCCCCCGGGGGTGGGGGCGAATGGTACAGTCCTCCGCCCTCGCCTTGGCCGGGCCCGCAGCTAGCAAGCTAGCTCAGAGCCCCGCGCCGCTGCCGCCGCTGCCAGCTTACCCCGAAGCAGAGTCGTGAGGCGGAGATGGAGGGAGTCAGCAGCCACCGGACCCTGTCTTACAGCCGCTGGAGCTACGACAGGTAGGGCGGGCGCCTGGAGGATGGGCTCCGCCAGGACCTCCGCGTGCCCCTGCGTGGGCGCCCTCCGACGCTCGCACTTTTGCAGGAGAGCGGGCGCTCACGCCCAGACCCCCCCAGGGTGTACTCGGACCCTCGAGCGTCCGGGACATCGGTACCGAGAGCCTCAGAGTTCCGAACCCGGAGCCGAGCGACAGTGTCCTCCCACCCGCGGGGCAGAGCTGTCAGAGGAGGGCACCGGGGCACTGGGACCCGCGAGCTGCCTCCCACCTCCCACCTCCCCCATTCCCACCCCGGCTATCCTGCGGGTGTCGATCGGCTCTGGAACAGCGCAAAAGAGCTTGGAGGGACTGCGGGGCGGGGTGGGGCGAGGAGGGGCGCCCCTCAAGTCCAGGCCGCGCCCCCCCTTAGCACCGCCGCCGCTGCCTGGCTCTGCGCCCCGCGGGGCCCTCGGCGGGGACAGGGCTAGCCCAGGGCAGAGTGCCCTGGGTCGCTGTCCGGGACCTGCGAGTCGCTGCCTGCTGGGCGGAGCTGGATGGCAGCCCGAGGCCGGCTGTCGGGGCGCCAGGAGCGGCACCGGCGCCCACCGGGTTGCCAGGCTCCGTGCCAGCCCCGCGGGGATGCAAAGCGGCTGCCGGCGCGTGGGCGGTTTGGAGCAGCGCTCCCCACGCACTAGTTCTGGAGGAAGGGATCCTCCATCCTTACTGATGAAATGAGAAAAAGAAGGACAACGGAATGAGTCGGTCATAACACAGAGTAGATTTATTCTGAGATTTTGTCTTTTCTACCTTTTTCCGTGTGTTAAATAACACCCCTCTTTTTAAAATGAGGTCATGATGATAGTAAATAGATTTTTGATGTTGTTGATGTCGTTGTTAAAGTCCGTAACCCCACGGTCAGTCTGCAGAATTCTGAAGTTAATTGTTCTGATCCATGACCCTAAATGGTGAGGGCTGGAAGAGAAACTTCATTAGCCAGGCCGCTCTCACCTCCATGAAGTCTTGCTTCCTGCCGTCCTCCTCTTCCCTCTGCTTAAAACCTTCCTGCATCTCTGACAGCCCTTGGTTTTAGAGATTCAGAGAAACAGGTGTCCCTCCTGCCCCAGGCCAATTCCCCTGGGACCCCTCCTTACCCTCCCTCCCTGGGTCTCGCCTCCCACTGACCCCATCTCTCTTCTCCATCTTCACCTTCCCCTCTTTACTGGCCATCTCCCCTCAGCCTGTAAACCTTTTCGAATCTGTCTCGTCTCCCTCGGCAAGATGGGTGCACCTGGTCATCTCTTTCTTCGCTTTCATTGCCTTCTTTAAGGAAAAATATCAGTTTGATTCTGTTTCCTCATCAACCCTTCATTGCACAATCCTAGCAATCAGCCTGCAGTCTGCCTCACAATTCCAGTGAACTTGCTCTTTTGAAAAGCAGTGCTCTCTGTGGAGAGGAACTCTAAAATGATTGGAATATTAACCTTAAAAGAACGAAACCTGAGACTTCCCTGGTGGCACAGTGGTTAAGAATCCGCCTGCCAACGCAGGGGACACGGGTTCAAGTCCTTGTCAGGGAAGATCCCACATGCCACGGAGCAACTAAGCCTGGGCATCACAACTACTGAGCCTGCGCTCTAGAGCCCACGAGCCACAACTACTGAGCCTACGTGCCGCAACTACTGAAGCCCGCGTGCCTAGAGCCCGTGCTCCGCAACAAGAGAAGCCACCGCAATGAAAAGACCATGCACCGCCACGGAGAGTAGCCCCCACTCACCACAACTAGAGAAAGCCCGTGAGCAGCAACAAAGACCCAACGCAGACAAAAATAAATAAATAAATAAAAATTTTAAAAAAACAACGAAACCTTCAAGCCTGTGTTCAGATCCTAAATCACACATTTATTCACTTAATCAACAAACATGTATTGAGTGCAAACTGTGTGCTGGGCCCTAGAGGTAAGGAGATAAAACTACATTAATTCCATCCCCCACATGAGCTCACAGTCTAGATTCTAGTAGAAACGCATGGTAGCATATACCAAAGGTCTAAAACATATATGGGAAGAAATTTTTAAATTGAGATAATTCTATATAGTAGCTAAACTTTTCTTTCCCCCTGCATAAACAAACAAAAGTAACAAGACTCTGGAATTAGGTAGCCTGGATTCAAATCCTGACTTCACCTAGCTAACCTTGAACAAATTACTTTTCCTCTCTAGACTTGTTTCTTCGTCTGTAAAATGGGGAGGTATCATGAGTATTAGGTGGGGTAATAAATATAAAGGGCTTAGCCTTCTGCCTGGGACATAGTAATAAGTGGTACCTATTTCTGTTTTATTAATAAATACTATAAATATCTCTTGGGAACCCCGGTTTTCCATAGAAACTCAGTTTGAAAATCATTGTTCTCCTTTTTAGACCCCTAAATATAGATATTTCCAGGGGTTCTGTCCTCAGAACTCTTTTCCTTCTCACCCTGACAACCTTAACACTTCGGGAGCTGTGAGAAGAAAACAGTTTCCCTGGCCTTGGTCCAAACTAACTGAATCTGATTGTCCAGGAATGGGACCTTGGAATCAGTATGTGTGTAAAACTTCGCAGATGATTCTGATACAGCTGGAAACATTGATCTATACCGCCCACCTCCGTTTTCTAGTTACTACTTAGTTTTCAAAACGTTAAGTATTGAATTATTCAAAAAGTTAACACAGTCTTCAAAAAAGCTGTTAAAAAGATTATACAAGCAACAAATGCATATAGTACACAGTTATTAAAAGTGAAACTCAGTGATTCTGCAGCCCCCCAACTCCAACCCCTAGGAGTAAACCACTGGTAACAGTTAACCCTCACTTTCCTACCCTGTTCTCCGGCTTCTGCCTCTACCACATCTTTGAACCTGGGAGGTGCTCTGTGTCACATTCCCATTGAAGTTGACCTCTCTGCTGTGTGTAACCTATTCATTTAAGCTGTTTTCCCCTTTGCTTCTTTTTTTGTTGTTTTGTTTTGTTTGGGTTTTTTGACCATGCTGCTTGGCTTGAGGGGTCTTAGTTCTCTGACCAGGGATTGAACCCAGGCCCCCCAGCTGTGGAAGCGCCAACCCCTAACCACTGGACTGCCAGGGAATTCCCTCCCCTCAGCTTCTGAGGCCATTTAAGTATCATTTATCTATTTCTGTGTAACAAATCACTCCTAAACTTAATGGCTTAAAATAATAACTGAGTTAGCTCAAGATTTTGTGGATCCACAATTTGGACTGGGCTCAGCTGGGTAGATTTTGTGGTCTGGGCCAAAATCAGCTTTTCTTGGCTACACTGGCTCACATACCTGGTGCCTCAGCTGTGAAGTCTAGCCCATACGGGGCCTCTCTCCACAGGCCCTCTCATCTTCCAGCAGGATAGCTCAGGTTTGCTCACATGCTGGTAGAAGGGCTCCCAGTGAGAGAGCAGAAGCTGTAAGCCCTCTTGGGACCTAGGTTTAGAATTTGTACATCATTTTGCCACATTGTTATTGGCCAGAGTAAGTCAAAGTGTAGAGAAGTAAGCCTCACTTCTTGAAGGGAGGAGCTGGCCGAGAATTCATGGCAATTTTTACAGTCTATTACAATATACTACCTACATTTTTTTAAATTGCTGCCTCCTCTTGGTTCCTACTGTCCAAATGTGAGCACACATTTGAGCACATGCCAAAGCTTTTTTCCATTCTTTTCCATTCCATTCTATTCTCAGTTATCAACTCAATGCTTTATTTATTTATTTATTTATTTATTTATTTATTTATTTATGTGGTTGCACCGGGTCTTAGTTGTGGCAGGCAGGCTCCTTAGTTGCAGCACACGGGCTCAGTTGTTCCACAGCATGTGGGACCAGGGATCGAACCCATGTCCCCTGCATTGGCAGGCAATCTTTATCCACTGCACCACCAGGGAAGTCCAGCTCAATGCTTTTTAACATAGAAATCCATATCTTCAACCCCAATCTTTTTAGGAGTTCTTTATTTATTTTATTTATTTTATTTTATTTATTTATTTTTGTATGTGCTGGGTCTTCGTTTCTCTGCGAGGGCTTTCTCTAGTTGCGGCAAGCAGGGGCCACTCTTCATCGCGGTGCGCGGGCCTCTCACTATCGCGGCCTCTTCTGTTGCGGAGCACAGGCTCCAGACGCGCAGGCTCAGTAGTTGTGGCTCACGGGCCTAGTTGCTCCCTGGCCTGTGGGATCCTGCCTGCATTGGCAGGCAGATTCTCAACCACTGCGCCACCAGATAAGCCCCCTGGCAGGAGTTCTTTAGGCCCAACCAAGTTGTCAATTACTTGCTGCGCAGTCTTAATTTGGATGTTCGGTGGTCGTCTGGGTGGATCTTTTCAAGTCCAAAGAGATAGAGCAATAGGAGAATGAGAAAGACTGAGGGGGAAAAGCCTTGGCCTCAGTGCGCTTCTTTACGGCCAGAAAACTGGTCTCTGCCAGATCCTGCAGGCGACGTCAGCTGCCACTTAACGCGCTGCTTGAATCTACATGGCTCAGGATAAGTCCCAGCCACCCTTCAGAGGGGAGCCAATAGGCGGATCGAGATTATGGCCTTTGAGGCCCCGCATTGGGTGCCAGAAAAGATGTTGCAGGAAAGAGAGTGGGGTGCGAGAGGATGGTCACATCCCAAGTCATGTCTGAGTCCCTGGGATGGCCGCCAAGTGTGGGTTCTTGGCTTTGTGCAGGCAAGGATTCAAGAGCAAGACATAGTAAAGTGAAAGAAGGTTTATTCAGGGAGATACACACTCCATAGACAGAGTGTGGGCCATCTTGGAAGGCAAGAGGCCAACCTCAGTCTTTTTGTTGAGACTTAGCGCTACATCTCTACATGCCTGTAGACCTCTCCATCTATGGGTCGGCCAAAAGGTTCGTTTGGGTTTTTCCATAGCATCTTACAGAAAAACCTGAATTAACGTTTTGGCCAACCCAATAGGTAGTCCACAAACACATCTAATTCAACATGTTCAAAATCAGACCCTTCATTGATAACTCTGTAGTCTCTATTTAGCATCTTGATAGTCAAATGAACGCTTCAAGACTTTGACATTGACCTTGAACTTTCCAAGTCTAGTCATTTCATCTGTCTATTCTTATCTATACCACTGATTATTACGAAGATAAAATGAAACAATGTATCCAAAATGACTGACACAAAGTGTCATTAAGTCCAGGTGTTCTCAACAGCTTGGCACTTAGCTAACCATCTTCTCTCTACTCAAGCCCCAGTCATTATCCCCAAAAGTTTCAGGGTCCATGTAAATGATTAGCACTCCTTCTAATTTCTGGATCTTCCCATTCTAGAGACTTCTCTTCAGTTATTTACAGGATAAACTCCTAGATGTTAATACCTGGAATTGCTTCACTTCTGATATCATTCACATGAACATCCCATTCTCTGGGATGACACTATAGGGTCAGCCAGTGCCTTCATCTGTGCATTTTCTCCTGGCCGGCCAGCCTCTTCCTGGCCTCTCTTCCCTTCCCAGCCTGGACCACATGAGAAATTATTTAACTCACTCACTATCATCACTTTGTATTTCCTCACGTATGCTCGCCGCCACCCCAGCCCTGCATTTATCAGTGTTAGGCTCTCCACTCCCTTTTCTTATTGTGGCACCAGAACACTATATCACGAAAACTACACAGCTGTGCAGGTTGTCCTTACTTTCATGGTCTTCGTCTGCAGCTGGGACATCTCCATCATCTCTCAACCTTTTCATTTCTCCTGGGTTACCTTCACTCCCATTCCCTACAGCAGCTTCTCCAAACCATCATACTCAAGACCCCTATTACTTGACCCTGACTCCACACCTCCATACTCTAAGCAAATGGTATTGCCTTTGAGAAAAATTGATCACATCCAGCTTGATCTTCTGCAACTTGCTGTCTCTGCATCACTTCTACTGCACATCAGTCACTCCCTTGTGGGGACCTTTTTGTTGTTTCCAAATCTTTGCTATTAGAAGCCATTCCATGATAAACATCTTTGTATAACATTTTTTTCTCATGTCTGATTATTTGATTAGAAGAGGGGTTGTTAGTTTCAGATTTGGGGATTGTTACCAGATTGTTTTCCAGAAGGGGTGAATTGATTTATACTCCCACTGGTAGTCACTTTAGCTCCACGGTTGTATGATTATCTGTTTGTGAGTTTGATCTCCCAGACTTTGAGATCATGTAGTACAATTGCTCAGAACTTGAATTTTGGAGTCAAAGTGACCTGACTTCAAAGCCCAGCTTCCTCAATTATTGGTTATCTGACTTTAGGCCAGTGACTTAACCTCCATCTACAAAAAAAATATAATAATAATTGTACCTGCCTCTTGAGGGGGTCCATTCATTTAATATGTATTTATTGTGCACCTCCTAAATTCCAGACAACATTTTAGGTATGGGAGACAGAGCAGTGAACAAAACGAAGTGCCTGGTCCCAAAGTTCCTACTGTCTAGTGTGGGGAGATAAACATAGACCAAAATATTATATATATATGTACACACACACACACACACACACATATACATGTATACACACACACACACATACCTATGTCAGTGCTAAGTGAAATATGATATGGTAAGTGTAAAGAAGAAAAAATAAAGCAGAATAAGAAGGACAGAGTCTGACTACATGCAAGTTGGGGTGGTGGTGTATATGCTTAGTATATAGTGTGATCAGGGAAACTCTTTCTGATAAGGTGCTATTTCAGCAGACACCTGAAAAAAGCCAGGGAGAGAATCATGTGGCTAATGGGGAAGAATGTTCCATGGAAGGGGAAAAACAAGTGAGAAGGTCCCGGTGTAGGAGTGGGCCTAGTATATATTTGGGAACAACAAGGAGGCCAGTGTTTCCTTGTGACTCTTTATAATACTTCCCTTCTACTACCCCTGCCATCCCACACTCCCCCCATCCTCAGGGAACCACTGGTCTGATTTCTTTGCATTTCCTAGAATTTTGTATAATGGGAATCATTCAGTATGTACTCTTTTTTGGTCTGGCTGCTTTCACGCAGCATAGTTATTTTGATATTCTTCCATGTTTTTTGCATGAATCTGTAGTTCATTTCTTTTTATTCCTGAGTAGTATTCCATTATATGGAGATACCATTGTTTTGTTTATCCATTTACTTGGGTTGTTTCCACTTTTTGGCTATTACAACTAAAACTTTGTGACTATTCATATACAAGTCTTTGTATGGACATGTGTTTTTATTTCTCTTTGGTAAATACCTAGGAGCAGACTGGCAAGATCATTTGGTAGGTGTACATTTAACTTTTTAAGAAACTGTGCAACTTTTCCAAAGTGGTTGTACCATTTTACATTCCCACGAGCAGCGTATGGGAGTCCCAATTCCTCCACATCCGTTCACAAACTTGGTAGGGTCAGTCTCTTTAATTTTAGCCATTCTAATAGGTATGTAGTGGTATCTCATTGTAATTTTAATTTGCGTTTCTTTAATGACTAATGATACTGAGGATCTTTCCACGTGCTTATTTCCCATCCATATATCTTCTTTGGTGAAGTGTCTGTTAAAATCTTTTTTTCCCATTTTTAAAATTGGGTTGTTTCCTTATTATTGAATTTTGAGAGTTCTTTGCATATTCTGGATACATGTCCTTTATCAGATAAAGTGGTCCCCAACCTTTTTTGGCGCCAGGGACCGGTTTTGTGGAAGACAATTTTTTCTTGGGGGTAGGGGCTGGGGGATGGTTCTGGCGATAATGCAAGCGATGGGGAGCGACGGGGAGCGATGGGGAGTGACAGTGACGACAGGGAGCGATGTGGAGCGATGGGGGAGTGACTGGTGAGTGACGGGGTGCAACGGGGAGCAGCAGATGAAGCTTCGCTCGCTCATCTCCTGCTGTGCAGCCCAGTTCCTAACAGGCTTCAGACCAGTACCAGTCCGCAGCCCAGGGGTTGGGGACCCCTCAGATAAGTGACTTGCAAATATTTTCTCCAAGTCTGTGGCTTTTTTTTTTTTTTTTAATTCTCTTATGTATTTTGAAGAGCAGAAGTTTTACTTTCGATGCAGTTCAATTTATCAGTTTCTTCTTTTATGGATTGTGCTTCTGGTGTCATAGCTAAGAAATCATTGCCTAACTCAAGATGACAGAGGTTTTCTCCTAGGAATTTTCTAATTTTAGGTTTAACATTTTAGGTCTGTGCTCCATCTTGAGTTAACTTTTGTATATGGTATGAAGTTCATTTTTTAAAATGAATATCCAATTGTTCCATCACTATTCGCTGAAAGGACTTTACTCTTTTTGCACCTTTATCACTTGTCCTTATATTTATTTCTATACTCTCTGTTCTGTTCCATTGATCTTGTCTTTCTTGATGCCAGTATCACACTGTCTTGATTACTACAACCTTATAATGAGTCTTGAAACCAAGTAGTTTAGGACCTTCAACTTTGTTCTTTTTCCTCTTCTTTTTCAAACCACAGTACTCATTTATTACTCCACAGTTGTGAAGATCCCTTTCCAGTTATTACAGTGTTTGTGGTCCTGCCTGGGGCTCATCCCCAACCCAGAGTCAAGCTACGTGGCAAATAAAATTTGGAGGTTCCTTGGTGAGTGTGGAGTCAAAACAAGATGAAAGGGATGATTTGGAGAGGCCCTTTCACCCAAGCCCTGGAGATACCAGGATGTTCTTCTTTTTCAAAGTTTTGGCTATTCTGGGTCCTTTTAAATTTCACATTAATTTTACAATGAGATTTTCAAGTTCTGCAAAAAACAAAATGAAATGAAATAATATGCCTAATGGGATTTTGATTAGAATTATAGATCAATTGGGGGAGATTTGACTCTTAGTAATATTGGGCCTTCTGATGACCTAGGAAAATGATATATCTTTCTGTTTATTTAGATCATCTTTAATTTCTCTCAGGCATATTTTGTAGTTTTCAGAGCACAGGTCTTTAACCTCTTTTGGGAGATTTATCCCTAAGTATTGTATATTTTTCAATGAAATTGTAAATGACATTTTAAAAATTCAATTCCAAGTTTCGTTGTTAGGGTTTAGCAGTACAGTTTTTTTCTGTGTGATAAAATATATAGTTTTTTTCTGTGTGGTCACAATTTTGTGTAACCATCACCACTGTAGATTTCTGAAACTTTTCATCACCCCAAACAAAAACTTTGTGCTCATTAACAAAAAACTCCTCATTACCTCTCCTCTCAGTATCTGGTAACCACTAATTTACTTTCTGTCTCTATGAATTTGCCTATTCTAGATATTGTATATAAGTGGAATCATACAGTATTTTTTTCTTTTGTCTCTTGCTTAGTTCACTTAGGATAATGTATTCAAGCTTCATCCATGTTGTAGCATGTATGAGAACTTCATTCCTTTTTTGACTTAACAATATTCCATTGTATGCATATACAATGTTTGTTTATCCATTAATCTGTAGATGGACACTTGGGCTGTCTCCACATTTTGGCTACTGTGAAAATGCTGCTGTGAACATTGGTGCACAAGTTTTTGTTTCAGTCCCTGTTTTCAGATCTTTTGGATATATACCTAGGAATGGAATTGCCCAATCATATGATAATTCTATATTTAGCTTTTTTTTCTATAAATTTACTTATTTTATTTATTTATTTTTGGCCGCATTGGGTCTTCGTTGCTGGGTGCTGGCTTTCTCTAGTTGTGGCGAGCGGGGGCTACTCTTCATTGCGATGCGCAGGCTTCTCATTGCAGTGGCTTCTCTTGTTGTGGAGCACAGGCTCTAGGCGTGCGGGCTTCAGTAGTTGTGGCACGCGGGCTCAGTAGTTGTGGCACATGGGCTTAGTTGCTCCGTGGCATGTGGGATCTTCCTGGACCAGTGCTCGAACCCATGTCCCGGGCATTGGCAGGCAGATTCTTAACCACTGTGCCACCAGGGAAGCCCTATGTTTAGCTTTTTGAAGAACCACCAAACTGCTTTTCACAGTGGCTGCACCATTTTACATTCCCACCAGCAGTATATGAGGATTCCCATTCCTCCAGATCCTCGCCAACATTGGTTATTTTCCGCTTTAAAAAATATTATTAGGGGCTTCCCTGGTGACGCAGTGGTTGAGAGTCCGCCTGCCGATGCAGGGGACACGGGTTCGTGCCCCGGTCCGGGAGGATCCC
>NW_006787051.1:1674763-1684032 GCF_000442215.2 Lipotes vexillifer
ATATATATATATATATAGCCATCCTAGGATGAGTGAAATGGTTTCTTGTTGTGGTTTTTGATTTGCATTTTCCTAATGACTAATGACGTTGAGCGTCTCTTTATGTGCCTTTTGGCCATCAGTATATCTTCTTTGGAGAAATATCTATTCAAGTCATTTGCCCATCTTTTTTGTTTGCTTTTCTAATATGTTTTATTGAAGTATAACCTGCATAGGAAAAAAATCACAAGTCATAAGTGAAGAGTTTGGTGAATTTTCACAAAGTGAATACACTCTTATAATCAGAAACCCTCCTTGCCACCGCCCCTGACACAAGGGTGACCACCATCCTGACTTCCATTGGGCTGACTTCTAGTAGCAAAGATTAGTTTTGCTGATTTTTGCCTTAAGAGTACCAGCTATAGTCTTGTGTCTTCCTTCTGTAGTTCAACAGCAGATTTATCTGAGTTTTTGCATCAAGTTGCAGTTTGTTCATTCTCGTGGCTATGCAGTATTCTACTGTATGAACTTACCACAATTCTTCCAATGCACTGTGACCAACAATTGAAATGTTTCCAGGTTTTGGCTGTTATTAATAGTGGACATTTTAATGCATGTCTTTTGGTAGATTTTCTTTGGTTGATTTTTTCAGCTTGAGATATAATTGATGCCTAGGAATTATTTATATTTAAGGTGTAAAACTTGATGTTTTGATATACATATTTATTGTGAAATGATGACCACAGTCAAGCTAATTAACAAATCCGTCACCTCACATAGTTACCATTCTCTTTCTTTCTTTCTTTCTTTCTTTCTTTCTCTTTCTTTCTTTCTCTCTTTCTTTCTCTCTCTCTTTCTCCCTCTCTTTCTCTCTCTCTCCCTCTCTCTCTCCCTCTCTCTCTCTCTCTCTCTCTCTCTCTCTCTCTCTCTCTCTCTCTCTCTCTCTCTCTCGGTGAGAACACTTAAGATGTATCCTCTTAGCAAATTCAAGAATACAATACAGTGTTGATAACTGTAGTCCCCATGCTGTATATTAGAGCATCGGCATTTGTTCTTGCATAACTGAAACTTTGTACTCTGACCAACATCCTCCCATTCTCCCCCATCCCTCCAGTCCCTGGCAACCACCATTCTACTCTCTGCTTCTATGACTTTGACTATTTTATTTTATTTTATTTTATTTTATTTTATTTTATTTTTTTGGCTGCACTGCGCTGGCATGCAGGATCTTAGTTCCCCAACCAGAGATCAAACCTGTGCCCCCTGCAGTGGATGTACAGAGTTCTAACCACTGGACCACCAGGGAATTCTGACTTTGACCATTTTAGATTCCACATATAAGTGATACCATACAGTATTTATCTTTCTGTGTCTGGCTTATTTCACTTAACATAATGTCCTCCAGGTTCATCCATGTTGCCCCAAATGGCAGAATTTTATTCTTTTTTAAGGCTGAATACTCTTCCATTATATTTATATGTGTGTGTGTGTATATATATATATATACACGTATACATATATATATACACATATACATATATATAATCTATTTTCTTTATCCGTTTATCAGCCAACGGACATTTAGGTTGTTTCCATATCTTGGCTATTGTGAATAATGCTGCAGTGAACATGGGAGTGGAGATATCCCTTCAAGAGCCAGATTTCATTTTTTTCTGGGTATACCCTGAAGTGGGATTGCTTGATCATATGATAGTTCTATTTTTAATTTTTTGAGGAACCTCCATACTGTTTTCCTCAGTGGCTGTACCAATTTATAGTCCCATCAACAGTATACAAAGGTTCATTTTTTTCATAATGTCCTTTGAAGCACATCAGTTTTTAATTTGGACAAAGTTGAATTTATCTTTGTTTTTGTTTTTGCTTTAGGTGTCATATTTATAATCCATTGCCAAATGCAAGGTCATGAAGATTTACCACTGATTCCTTCTAAGTGTTTTGTGGTTTTAGAACTTACATTTAGGTCATTGATTTATTTTATTTTATTTTATTTTATTTTTTTGCGGTATGCAGGCCTCTCACTGTTGTGGCCTCTCCCGCTACGGAGCACAGGCTCCGGACGCGCAGGCCCAGCGGCCATGGCTCACGAGCCCAGCCGCTCCGCGGCACGGGGGATTTTTTGCGGTATGCAGGCCTCTCACTGTTGTGGCCTCTCCCGCTACGGAGCACAGGCTCCGGACGCGCAGGCCCAGCGGCCATGGCTCACGAGCCCAGCCGCTCCGCGGCACGTGGGATCTTCCCGGGCCGGGGCACGAACCCGTGTCCCCCGCACCGGCAGGCGGACTCTCAACCACTGCGCCACCAGGGAAGCCCCATTGATTTATTTTGAGTTACTTTTTGTATATGGGGTGAGGTGGGGGTACAACTTCAATCTATTGAGTGTGGAAACTAAGTTGTCCCAGCACCATTTGTTAGAGACTATTCTTTCCCCATTGAATGAACTTAGCGCTCTTGTGAAAAATCAATTGGCCACATCTCAGTTTTAAAAATTAAAAGAAATTAATTAGCCATAGGTATATGGATTTATTTCTGGACTTTCAATTCTATTCCATTGGTCTACATGTATATCCTTATGCCAGTACCTCACTGTTTTGATTACTGCAGCTTTGTAATAAGTTTTGAATAGGAGAGAAGGGCAAGGAAGCAAGATGTAACCTGTACTAAACATGTCTAGGGAAGGCTGTGACTCCCAAGAGACTGGGTCACTGGGATAGCACAAAAGGGGCAGTAGAAAGAACTTGAGCTTTAGTATTAAACAGACCTGGTTCAAATCGCAGCTCCACCTCTTACTAGCTGTGTAAATGTAGCACAGTAAGGGAAAATCCTTATTGTTTTGGTTGATTATAGAAGTTGTATCTGCCGCTTGTAAAAATAACAGTTCAGAAATGTATCAAGTATCAAGTAATCTCCTTTAGTCTCAGTTTCCCCATCTGTAAAATGGGGTGATGATTTCCTTATAGGAAAGGGTCATTGTGAGAACTGGATGAGATTATGCTTGTGTACCCTTTCAAGTGGGCTGTGGATTAACAGAAACAGGCCACACACATATCCACTATAGGACGAGGTAAAGCGAATTTCCTAATTGGCCTGGATCTTATTGGTGACAAGGGACCACACTGGCCAGGTAGTGTCCTTGGTTCCCACACAGGGCACAAAGCTTCTGGTGATAATCTCTGCCCAGGTAGGTTTCTGTCAAGTTGAGAAAGTAGCTAAGTTCTTACTGTAAAAGTAACCCTTTCGTATTTAAGGCTTACTTCACCATCCAAGAGAACGTGATACTAACAAAATATGTGCTTCTGTTTTCAAAAAGTAGGTCTCCTGTCACAAGAAAAAAAAAAATTAGTCTATCCTGGTTCTTGAATCTAACTTGATGTCAGCAAAACCACAGACTTTTGGTGGGTTGGGGGGTGGGGCTGGGGTGGGAGGGGCAGCCAGAGTCATGTATGGATGTTCCTGAACATTGGATTTGTTCTTTCACAGTATTCAAATCATGCCCAGTACGTGTGTGTGACCTTGGGAAAGCTACTTAACTGCTGTGAGCCTCCATTTCCTCATCTTTATAAAGGATGTAATAATAGTACTTATCTCTCATAGGGTTGTTGTGAGGATGAAATGAGTTAATATATGTAAAGCTTAATAAATGCTGAGTGCTTAGGATAGTGCCTGGTGCATAATAAGTGCTATTTAAGTGTTAGCTGTTGTCGTTATGAACTGGCACATAGTAGGGCTCCTCCACTAATATTAGGACTTTTCTGTCCAGTGGAATCTGAAAGTTGGGCCATTCCTAGGGAGAGGGACAGGTGTGGAGACCCAGGCAGGAGGAGCTCTGTGAGGAGAATGGGCAGGAAAGGGGAGGAGGTGGAGGTGGGTCAGGCCTGCACGGAGGGAGGCTGTCTGGGGTTTGCAGAGGCTAATGAAGATCCAGTGGGCGCCATTTGGGACCAGTTGAGTGAGAGGGCGCATTCTAGGACCTCTAGGCCCGTGATAAGAAGCAAAGTAAGGTGGAGACTTGAGGGCTGGGAACCTTAGCCAGTGCCTGAGGCATGGGTGACAAGGTTCAGCTCTCCCGGGAAGGACTGGGCCTTTAGCCCCCGTGGAGGATTCACAAGTAGTTCAGGACACTGAAACAGACGCCTGTCTTAGGGCTTGGACCCAGGCCACAGCTGTTGAGAGACCACTGAAGAGAGATCTGTAGGGATGAGCCAGCTGACTCCAGTCCACACTGCTGGTGGGTCAGAATCAGCAGAGAAGCTGGAAGGAACTGGGCGGGAGCAGGGCAGCCCAGGCCCTGGGGCAGCAAGGGCGATCACTGTGGTCGGTAAGTTCACAGGCAGCTTATGCTGAGCTAAGGAAGGGATACTTTTTTTTTTTTTTTTTTTTTGCGGTACGCGGGCCTCTCACTGTTGCGGCCTCTCCCGTTGCGGAGCACAGGCTCCAGACGCGCAGGCTCAGCAGCCATGGCTCACGGGCCCAGCCGCTCCGGGGCATGTGGGATCTTCCCGGATCAGGGCACGAACCCGTGTCCCCTGCATCAGCAGGCGGACTCTCAACCACTAGGCCACCAGGGAAGCCCAGGAAGGGATGCTTTTGCTGTCTGTGCCCTGGGTTTTATGAAGCAGGAAGACGTGTTGCACAGAGCACTGTGAAGGGGGTTGGAGTCCAGGATTTGATTCCGACTGTCCCATTCATTCCCATTCTGGCTCTGGGTGAGTCCCTTGGCTCTCTGGGCCTGTTTCCCCTGAAGTTGAAGGGGCTGGACTAGGTGACGAAGCACTCTTGTAGTTCTGTGAATGCATGACCTATGGCCTCAGTGTGTCCTGTGATTGGAAGGGCTGGGATGGAGAGAGGAGAAAGATGTGGGAGGGCTTGGGGGTCCTGGCCATGGCTGTGCCACCTTAGGTGTTGCTGGGCAGGGGAGGCTTCTTGGCCACCAGAAGCAGGTGCCTGGAGGCCTGCTTTGTTCCAGAGCTTTGGGAGTATAGCTACTTTTCTTTTGATGGATTTGTGGCAGTACAAGACCTAGACAGCTGGACTGGGTGGGGCAAAGGGGAGAGGTGGTCCAGGGGGTCAGTGGAGGGATAGCTCTGGAGGAGGGTGGTGAGTGGGGGTGGTATGTCTCCCATGTAGCTGGAATGATGGAGGCTCGGGGTGATTAGGTGATGGGGAAAGGAGCCAGTCATGGTTGTAAGGCAAGCACTTCTGTTTTTGTTTCTTTAAAAAAAATTTTTTTTTAATTGGGGTATAGTTATTTTACAATGTTGTGTTAGTTTCTACCATACAGATAAGTGAAATAGAGCTCCCTGTGCTATACAGCAGGTTCTCATTAGTTATCTATACATATTAGTGTATGTATGTCAATCCCAATCTCCCAATTCATCCCACCCCGGCTTTCCCCCTTTTGGTGTCCATACATTTGTTCTCTACATCTGTGTCTCTATTTCTGCCTCGCAAACCAGTTCATCTGTACCATTTTTCTAGATTCCACATATATACGTTAATATATGCTATTTGTTTTTCTCTTTCTGACTTACTTCACTCTGTATGACAGTCTCTAGGTCCATCCACGTCTCTACAAATGACCCACTTTCGTTCCTTTTTATGGCTGAGTAGTATTCCATTATATATATATATATATGTACCACATCTTCTTTATCCATTCGTCTGTAGATGGGCATTTAGGTTGCTTCCATGACCTGGCTATTGTAAATAGTGCTGCAACGAACATTGGGGTGCATGTGTCTTTTTGAATTATGGTTTTCTCTGGGTATATGCCCAGCAGGGGGATAGCTGGATCATATGGTAATTCTATTTTTAGTTTTCTGAGGAACCTCCATACTGTTCTCCATAGTGGCTGTATCAGTTTACATTCCCACCAGCAGTGCAAGAGGGCTCCCTTTTCTCCACACCCTCTCCAGCATTTATTGTTTGTAGATTTTCTGATGCTGCCCATTCTAACTGGTGTGAGGTGACACCTCATTGTAGTTTTGATTTGCATTTCTCTAATGATTAGTGATGTTGAGCATCCTTTCATGGAGGCAAGCACTTCCTGAGTCCCTTAGGACTTGTCCCCACTGACGTGTGAAGTCATCAGTCACTGCGGGTTTCCCAGGTAGGGTTACTGGATGCATTCAAGCAAAAGCAGAAAGACCCTGGGACAGGGACATCTTATCTGTGACCAAAGGAGAAAGGAAGAACCAGCTATGCCCACAGTCTGGAGAACGATTGCCAAGTAGGGTCTCATGGGCACCTGTTGATATCTAATCCCTTCATCCTGGAAAATCCTGTGGCTTGTCGATAGATAAATGCCAGCTGAGCCTGGGTCCCATCTGGGAGATTCCGGCCCAGCATGTGCTTGGGAGAGATGCCCACCTGTGCTCTCCATCCTGAGCCAGGTGTGTGTTCCCAGTCAGGCCCCCTCTGAGGTCTTGGGCAGATGATCTGGTCTTCTAATCTGAAGATGGACAAAGAAAACCCAGCATGTGTGTGTATGTGTGTGTGTCGGGGGTGGGGTGGGGGGAGTCAGCAGGCTTTAGGGGACAGCCTGTCCATGCTGTTGCCATGGAGGCATATTTCCACAGGTGGACGATGCTAGAGCACCGTGCCAGCCCGAATGGAAGCCAGGGTCGGAATGAGGGGCAGAGTTCAGGTCAGGGAACCTTGGAAGTCAGGGAGGGCCTACAGCAGGGTAATGCGGACCTAGGATTATCTTCTAACAAGGGCACATTCCTCAGCAAAGACTTCATCCCAACCTGACTCTGCCTCCTCTGTGCCCTCTACAGCACTGCAGACCAGTGAAACCAGGAATGCACAGGGCACAGAGAGGGCACTGCCCTCGTGTTGGCCTTTCCCTCCAGTCTGGTTTACCCTGCGTGGGACATTCTGGGTAGGATTCCCTCCTCTCCAACACCAAGTGGCAGAGGGCAGATGCAGTGATGGGTTGGGCTCCTCTGGGAGAAGGCTTCTGCGCGTGTGTGCACCAGTAAGACTATATATGGTGGGCGTTCCTGTTGTGCCGGGGAGTGTGTGCACCACTGTGTGTATTGATGAGTTTGTGCATCTTTGCAGGGAGGGGTGTGTGCAGCCACCAGGAGTGGCTCTGTGTGGATGTGCATTTGAGTGGAAGCGGTGTGCTGGACAGAATTGACTCTGTGTGTGCCGGGGGGTGGACTGGCCAGCTCCCTCCCTGCCTTCCCCGCTCCCTCCCACCATCTTTTGTCCCTGCCCCTGGCAGGGAGGTTTGGGAAGTGGAGGGAGGACGGGTCCACTGCTCTCTCCCACGGCCCAAGACTAGGCGTGGCTGGGCCAGGAGCCTGCTCTGACAGCCGCCTTGCCTGGGCACTTTTTGGGGGCTGGTGGGCTGTAGAAACGCCCGGGACCCAGCAAGGCCCTGCGGCGCTGGAGGGGCTCCACTTAGGTCGCGGGCCTGAAAGGTGCAGGTGTGACCTTGGGTGGTGCGAGGCGGAGAGGAACCTCTCCTGCCCACCTGGCCCTCCCAAAGGAGTTGGGAGCGGGGACCCTGCGTCCCCCACGCCACGAGGGGCTCTGGGGCAATGCGGGGCCGCATCAATGTTGGATGAGCCCGCACTGCCTCTGCGCGGCCTCGATAGCATCTTGCTCGGTCTCACTTTTAGTGTAACTGGAGCGCCTAGGCACCTGCCCGAGCCGGCGATTCGCGATCTTCTCACGACGGCGCCACCTGCGGGGGGACCGGGGGTGGGGTGGGGAGGCTGGCGCAGGCTCCGGTACTGTGTCCCGGGACCGGGACCGGGTGGGGGCCCGCCCGGCCCGGCCTCTCGGGGCAGGGGTCGGTTCCAGCCTGGCCTCTCCTAGGCCCGTGGGGCCCGGTGCCGGGTTACACCTCCTCCCCGCCTCGGGCCACCTCGCCCTCCCTGGGGTGTCATCTGTCCCGCGGCGGTGTGTCCTTGGGCCGGTTCAGTCCCATCCCCCTGCCTGGCTTTGGGGGTTTCCTGCTCGGGAAGGGGCTGGAGGGGCATCGGCTAGACGGAGAGAGATCCCCTAGGGGAAGGAGGGGGAGTAGCCGCCACTACGGAGAGCCTCTCCCTGCAGGTGAGTGTCAGGGGCCCTGAGTGCTTGGGGGAAAGGGAGAGGAGGGCAGGACTGAGATCTGGGGGGTCCTGACTGGCCAAGCGTCTCACTACCCTGACCTTTTCTACTCCAGCCCCTGCACCTTAAGCCTTCTGACATCACCCCCAGCCTCACCCTGGGAGGCAGGGGCCAAGTGGACTGGTACTTGCTGGCAGCCTTTGGGGTGAAGTTATTACTGGGTTGAGTGCTGGGCGGTGGAGAGTGGACAGCCCCTCTGGTGGGCAGCAAGTTTGGATTGGTTGTGCAAACCATGGCTGGCAGACTGGCAGCCTGTTTTTGTAAATAGTAAGATGGTACCCAGGCACGCCTGTTTGTTTACATATTGGCTATGGCTGCTTTCACACTACAACCTCAGAGTTGCACACAGCTCGGCTTGCAAGCCTAAAATATTTACTATCTGGCCCTTTAAGGAAAGGTTTACCCACCTGATCTATCCCCCAGTACACGCTCCCCTTCACCCTCCACACCTCTCTTCCTCTCCCCCTACACCTGCATCTCCACACATCTGGCTCACCCCTGGCTGAGTGCTCTCCACACCTGGGGACCTTACTCTGGGGACGGCTCACCTCACATCTCCTCACTGCTACTTTCTCTGGCAAGAGAGGAAAATGACTGGGGGCAACAGGCATTCCAGAGTCAACAGGATATCTGAGAGCTGAGGGTTGAGTGCCTGCAGCACCCTTGCCTGACCCCAAGCAGAAAGTGAGCCCCTTCCTAGGCCACAGGAGCAAGGTGAGTTAGCTGATGATGGGCGCAGCTTCTCTGGGAGCCCCCCATCTATCGCAGCAGCTGAGAGGATGAACAGGCCCGTTCTAGGTGTGGGCTTCCTGTCACCTCTCCCTGTGGGCCAGGCCAGGAGCAGGTGACAGAACTGAGGTCCCAGTGGAGCAGTGGGGAGACACTACTGAGTGAGCAGGTAATTACAGGGCACAAGTATACCCTGGAGGGAGACGGGGAGCTCCAGAGTTTCAGCCCCTCCCCTGCCTGCTACCCTATGGCAGACCCTGGGGCCCATTGTGCTCTCTTTTCTCTAAGCCTCAAGCCTTTGAGAGCAAAACTAACCCCCTTTCCTTGGTTCCCCTTTGCACACCTGAGTTCAGGGGTCTGTTTTAGGGAAAGGACAGGAGCAGAGGGAAACGCCAGGGCCTGAAGACAGAGCTGCATTC
>NW_006787051.1:1684145-1696428 GCF_000442215.2 Lipotes vexillifer
TCCCTGCCGCGCTGCCACTAGGTGGCACCCTTGAGGTGTCGGCTCCCTCTGGGGAGGGCCCTGTGTGTTCTGCCGCTTGCCCCCTGTTCAAGGTCCAGTTCCAACCTGAAAGGCTGTGGTCACACACACTCTGAATCCCACTAGGCCTGACCAGCTCCGTCTGCCCCCTGAGGCAGCTCATCGACACCTCCAGACTGTAGTTCAGGGCATTTTACTTGGGTCATGGGGAGGGACCATCTGGGACAACCTGCAGTTGTGATGATCTGTCATCACCTGCCTTATTCTCCTCTCTGGCAGGGCAACTTGAGGGCAGTTGTTTTATTCTCTGGGCCACGGGGCCTGGCACAGCGGAGGGGGCGGAAGGTGTTTGGTGGTGTATGATGTGCAAACAGGAGGGAGACTTGCTGTCACTCTTTATCACTCTGGTGTGTCTAGGGCTTCGTTAGTATCCGGCTACCCTGCTGAGAAGCTGGGGCAGGGGGAAGGAGCCGGGCCGAGTGCACCCTGGGAGGCAAGCTGGTTCAGGATCAGGGGAGTCTTTCTCCCTCTGTCCTGTTCCGGCTGGTGCCAGCATTCTAGGTGTCCTCTAGATGGGATGAGGGGTGCTAAGGAGATACAGGCTAGGGCCGGAGAGCTGCTTGTTTCCAGGGAGAGCTTCCAGGCATACCTGGCTCTTGCCTGGCACTTGGAGCAAGCACACGCTCATCAGGGATGGAGACAGGCTGTGGTGGGCTCTAGCACCTGTGATGGCCTTGCCCCTCTCACTTGGCCCCAGCTCAGCCCATTCCAAGAGTCACACCCAGTCTAACAGGGAACAACTGTGTGGCCACCCAGGGGTCCCAGACAGAGGCCTAGAGAGCTGCATCAGTGTTGGGGAGGACTGCCATCCACCAAGCAATTCCTTCTGACAGCTAGGGAAGATGTCCGCGGGGACCTCCACCCAGCCCAAGGGGGAGGACAGTGCCAGGGAGGTCTGAGGTCTGGATTCTGCTTAGAAGCAGTGGATGACGAGTGGGTGTTTCTTGGAGGAAGGGTGGATATTTCTGTTGATTCTGTCCCATTGCGTCAGTGGAGGCCAGGCCAGCTTGTGCTCTTGGGAAAGGGCCCCTTGCAGAATATTCTACCTGAAGGGCTGACACTGACGTGCAGGTGCCATTTCCCTGCTTAGAACAGTCTCCAGAGTGAGACTGGCATCACTCACCAGGGTAATTACTGGTTTGGGTTCAATTTCCATTCAAAACAGTAATCCCAGTCTGAGCTGGTGTCAGATCTGAAGGTTGATTATTAGTAACATTTATCAACAGCCTCTCAGCTTCAGGCAATTACAGCTAATCTGCCGTTCCTGCTCCCAGCCGCGCAAAACTACCAGCCTCTTCCCTGCCGCCCCCTCCGTTCCCCTCTCCCCTTCTTCTGCCCTCCTTTCCCCTTAGCAGCCAGCCTGAGGGAGGGCAAGAGATGGGAGCCACCTCCTGAGTCACCGTCCCCCCGCCCGAATGTAGGAGACCCATGTGCGTGCCAGGCACCTGCGATCCCCAGCAGCAACCTTCAGGCTGCAGATTCTTGTAAAAGCTGAATCTGGTTCTATCAGAACTGAGAGGAATCCCCGCAGTTTAGTGAACCCGTGTCTCCTGGTGACTTGTCACACAATGGCCTTTTCAACTGCATCAGGGTGCCTCCTGCCCTGACTCAGTCAGTCCTCCCCTCCAGGCCCGAGACTAGGGTGAAGCAAGTGAGGCCTTTACCTCAGGTACAAAATTTAAAGGACCGCCAAAAAGCTTAGTGACCAGATAAATGATATTTTAATGCAATAATTTTTAAAAACCAAAAAGAATGCAAAAAAACCCATCCATAATGAACAAAATCAAAATTTTAGTAAAGACAGGATTCAACCCTGGATAGCAGGACTTGGCTTCACTTGCCTCACTGTAATTCCAGCTTTCTAGGACCCTGTCTTTGTTTACAATTTTGATATTTTATCGAGGATATTTTTGCATTCATTTTGACTTAAATATGATTTATCTTGATCACGGTTGTTTTGGTACTTGCGTAAATTTTGCGCCCAGGCGAGTGCCTCCTTCAGCTCACCCCCATCCTGGCTCTGCTCCCCCACTTCCTGTTGGGCCCTCCTTCCCTGCTCCCTCAGTTCTCACTGTCCACTGCTTCAGGTGCGGGGAATTCAGCTTATCTCTGAGCTGGGGTCCCCACCATGGGCAGTCCTTCCCGGTGCCCATCCTCCACTCCATCCCTCTGGACCCTGCTTCAGCCTTCAGGCATCTTCAAGAGGGCCTGCAGGTTGCCATGGTAACTGCTGTGGTACCTGGAGGACGGAACACGCCGGTCTTGCCCCACTCCTGTAATCACGTCCAGCCAGGACTGGATAAGTGCAGGCATGTCTGACAGCGTCCCTGATGCACCAGGCTCAGAAGAAGCTGAAACATTGCTGGACATGCGTGGAGATGGGGAGAATTACAGTTACCTGAATCCTTCCGGGTCGGCGGTAGGTTGAGAACGGCATGTGGCTAAAGGAATACTGTGATGACTTGTTTGTGACAGGGAAGCATGGATGCTGACTAACCAGCCTTCCGCAGGGGGTAGATCTAATTCACTGAAGGGCTTTTGTTTCGCTGAGCAGGGCCTCTAAGCCGAGGGACACTTGTCCCCACCAGCCCCGCCCTCCAGCTGTGCTTAGCTTGTCTAAGGGTTAAACAAACGTTGCAGAAAGATCCGTGTTGAAGGGGTGTCCAGGACACCAAATTATTTCTGGACTTGAGGCACTGTCATGTCCAGGCCTAGGTCACTCAGCCACTCAGTGTCCCAGTGCTGTCCCAGTGGGAAATCTGAGGGTCTCAGATGAAATGCGTGGGGAGCACTTCCACCCTTGCTGTTCTGCTGCAGCACGTCCCTGCTGAGGCTCCACAGCCCTGCTGAGCTGCACGCTCTCCAGTCACCCAGCCTGGCAGAAGGTCGCCCAGTGCCTGCTCTGCCACTTACTGGGCAAGTCACACCCCTCTGAGCCTCAGTTTCCTCTTCTGGGAAGTAATCAATAACACCTCCCTCCTTTGAGGGTTGTGCTCACCATTAAAAGAGATAATGTATGTAAAAGAGGTCAGAAATCCAGCCCCCAGGTTCTGTGACTCCTTTTGTCCGTCCTTTTCCAGTCCTCCCCCAGGGTGTCATGCAGGTGGGCGCCACCGCCAGCCTCAAGGTGAGGATGGGCTTCCTTGCAGGAAGCTGGCTTCATCTACAGTTGATGCATTTCTTCCTGGTCCACATTCCTATGGACCAATATATAAACCTGAGAGCCTGGGCAGGAAGGGGACCGGGGGGATGCTGTGCTTGAGAAGGTGCCCGCCTGAGCATCAGCTTTGAGATGCCCTTTGACTCTGGCTGCAAAGTTCCATTCTGCCTGAAGCAGGACAGAAGGCATCTGAAAGAAGTTCATGAGATGTGGAGGGATGTGATTTCCGGTTTCAGGTGGGCCACACACGTGTACTCACCCACGTGGAAGCCGCCGCGTGCAGCATGTCTGCTCACTACACTCTGTGCTGTCTTCCCTGCACTGACTTTGGAGCTTTGAGGCATGTTGCAAAGTGGAAAGAACAGCAGACTGAGAGCTGGGGAACTTGGCTCTGACCCCTCCGCCTTCTGAGCCATCGGTGATGCAAAGGGCAGGGGCTGAGATGCCCTCTCAGCTGACAATTTGTGTTCCGTTCTCTAGAGGCTGCGAGAGTTGACAGAATGGGCTCACCTTTGCACTCTCCTATCCGGCCACTTACAGTCTCCCCACAAATCCTTCTCCGTCTGTTTGGCAGACTTAGAGGCCAAGGGCTCCGGGGTGCCGTCAGGGTGGGGTCAGCATTGTCTGGTTTTGTAACTAGGCATCATTTTCCGCTCAGAAATTTGAAACTGAATCCCAAAGATTCCTAATTATTATTCTAAGCTCTCACTGAAAATCTGAGTATAATTTTTACGAGAGCATGGCTGAGGATGGGTAAGAAAGGGAGCAAGCAGGGCTGGACGGAGGAAAGAGAGAGGCAGAAGGTGACTTGAGCAGGAGCCAGACTGAGACCTGGGAGTGGAGGGCTGGCAGGACTCGGCAGAGGAAAAGCAGCTTAGATTCTGCCCTGAGGCAGCGGGGAGCTTCTGAAGGGTTTAAGCAGGGTCGGGAGGCGTGATCAGATTTGCACTTAGAATGCTTACTCTGGTGCCCGTTGGAGGATGGATGGATTTGAGAGAGGCGAGTTCTAAGCAGACACCATCCTGATGCCGAACTCTGGGCAACAGACGAGGAGGCCCCACAGAGGATAGGGGTCCAGGGAAGGGGGCGGGGGGAGCTAAGGGATGCTTGGTAGATAACCTCAGAACGGCTTGATGGTTGTCTGCATTGGCTGAGGAAGGTGGACAGGGAAAAGAGGGAGCAATGATGGCACCTGGGGGGCTGTATGTGTCACTCTCAGAGACAGGATATATAGAACAAATGCTCAGAGTCACAGAAAGTCCCAAGCTGTGTACCTCAGTGTGAGGTTTTGCAGGACATCCAGAGGGATGTGTCCAGAGAGCAAGCAGATGGAAGGGGGTCTAGAGTTTAGGAGGGGAGTGAGCCCATGATACAAGCATGGATGTGCTCTATGTAAAGGCTGTGGGAGTTGAAGCCCTGTGAGGGGATAGGATCACTCCGTACACTTGAGGTTGAGTGAGAGGACAAGAGGCTGAGGACGCAGACAAGGAACTCCTAGATCCCCCGTCAGTTCCTCAGAGGCACAGTGTGTGTGTCCCCCAGCACAGAACCTGCCACTGGCCCCTAGCCCAGGGCTGGTCACAGAGAGGGCATCAGTGAATGTGTCTGGCTGTGATTCTTCCAGATGAGGCCTTTGTCCTCAATGTACCTGCCTCTGCCAGGGTTGTCATAGTAACCACAGATGCAGGGATACTCGGTCTCTGTGTTGCCATGGAAACGAGCACTTGGGTGTCCCTGAGTGGCATGGCCACTGAGGAGTTGGAGATTCACTCTGTCCTGAAGGGTTTGGGAGTGAGACTGTGACTGGCAGAGAGGGTTTCCATGTCCTAATGGATCAGTGATGGTGGTGTTTAGTCTGACTGTTGCCACGGAGATGGAGGAAGACACCCAGGTGGCTTGTGCTAGCTTCAGTACTGAGCTGGTGAGACGAGGCATTGCAACGGGCTCCAGGTCTTTGTGTGCAGCCTGAACAGGACCAGCCTCCAAATTCACCCCATCCTCTGGCTGCCATGGGGCCCAGGACCCCTTTGCTTTCTTTTTGGGTTTGCACCCTTTTGCCAAGACAGGGATTTTGTTCCCAGGAGGCACTCCCCGGCCCATGGGATCTCAGCATTCAAAGCAACACAGGAAACCTGGGCCCCTGAAACGGGGCCACCGAAGAGATCGGTAAGCACTCAACACCCCCACCTTTAGCCCATGGACCCCACCCTGTGTCCACTGCATTCCCCATGACTTCCCCCCTCTGCAGTCCCAAGGCCCTCCCTTCCCCTACCACATGGGGTCCCACTGCTTATCCCTCCCAAAGCCTCAGGCTCTAGACAGGTGAACAGGGGACTTTTGCTCCCCTGCCTGCCCGGGATCTTGGGGGAACCCTCCCATCACAGGAGCGAGGCCTCTGCCCCTGGCGGCTTCTGCCCTCTGCCTCTGCTGGTGGGCTCCTCCTGCAGCCTCCACCCCGCCCCTGTGCTCTGCTCCTCTGGCTTCAGCCGTTACTGCCCTCATTCTGAGCTGCCTGCCTGCTGTCCTGCGCCCCACAGAGCCAGCACCTGCGGGAAGTCCCTCCACCTGATCCCACTTAACTCCCACTGGAAGTGGCTGGGACCGAGGCCCTGGAGGAGGCCTTGAGCGGCACGGTCCGGCCAGGCAAGGGGCAGGAATGACGAGGTGAGGCCCAAGGCCGTGGAGTCACCCCTGCTTTTTGTCCTCAGGAGAACAACCAGGAGGACGTACTGGAAGGAAGGAAGGGAGATCGCTCGGTGAGCTGACAGGGGAGGAGGGTGTGCTGCCCGGGGAAGGGCTGCCCACAGGAGCCTGTGTGGGGAGGGCGTGGGCAGGAGAGGGCGGCTCGGCAGCAGTGGACGCGGTTTGCGCTCAGCCGTGTGCATGGGAAGTGGGGTCCGCTGGAGTGTGTGACCCCTAAGTGAAGTCTTCCTTCACTGTGGCTGTTGTGGCTGGTGGCCTGGGTTTGTTGCTCCTGGACCGTTCTGTGGTCCTTTTGCCCAACTCCAGCCAGGTGAGGCTGCTGAGAGGGCCCAGAGTTCTGCTGCCCAGCCTGTCCTGGGACCCTCAGCCAGGCATCCCCAGGACCACTAAGAGTATTCAGATCCCCAGACCCACATTCTCCCTGCCCTAGGCTGGCATCCCCAAGGCCTGCTTCTGCAGTCAGGAGATGGGGCTTTTCTAGGACTCCTGACCGGAGCCTCATTTGTGCTTTATTGATGGCAGGGTCCCTAGGATATATTTCTTGGCCCAGAGGATGGGCAGGAAGAGCTGCCCTCTGAAGGAGGGGGCTTGCCTTATAGATGAGGCAAGATGTCGGACCCCCTTCCCAGGTGCAGTGTGGGCTGAGGGCTCCCAGTACCTGCGGAATCTGCCTGCCCTTTCAGGGACCAGGCGGAAGACACAGGGGGGCATCGGGGCTCTGGTTTGCGCCCTCACAGATGTTGGTCCTGGGTTTCTGCTGAGGTCTCTGATGAAGTGTCCTAAAAGGGGGGCTCTGTGGAGAACCGTGGGTCTCAGTATGGCCCTGTGTTCTCCTTTTCTACAGCCTCAAACCAGGTTGACTTTTTAGCCTAAAGAAAAGTTCATGCAGAGAAAGATGGGGAGTGGGGGTGGGGAGGTGGCCTATCCCTTGAGCCTACTTCAGAGGCTCTTGGGAAGAAGGGGGAGGGGGAGGGGTGTAAGGATTGAACCCCAGGGGGCGGACTCTGCTGTATGACTCTAATGAGGCTTGAAGACTTCAGCTCATTTGTCCTCTGCAGCTGGTGCATTTTAAGTGATGTGAGCTGATGGCACCCGCCACCCATACGCTGTCAAGGCCGAGAGAATCTCTAAGATGCATCTAACCCTTTGATTAGCAGGCAAAACTGAGGCGTCAGGGCAGGGTCACACTGCAAGTTCACAGCAGAGTCAGGACCAGAACCCAGACCCCCTGCTCATGGCTCTATGCACTACAGGCCTGGGAGCCAGCCTCACTGTGTGGGAGTCAAGGGGCCTACTGGGTGTGCACAGTCCTCTGGTTTTGACCCTGCCGCCTGTGAATGGAGGCCCTGAGCATGCTGTGGGCTATATACCCACAGCTGATGCCTGGCTGGCAGAGACACCTGGCTATACCAGCTTTCTGGGATGACTCTTTCCGGGATTTGGTGCCTCTCTACTTTACCCAGGGTCCCCCACACCACTCTGGCTCTTCCATGTTGAAAGCTCTGCCAGTATCCCTTTAAAACTGCATAATTCAAGATGGTGCCAACAAGCGTGACATTTTACTCATGGTAGCCAGTCCTGTATGGGCTCGCAGGGCTGTGAGTAGAGGGACAAGGGAGTTGAGGGGCCAGGCAGCCTCAGGGTTAAGGCTGAGTTCTAGGGACATATCTCTGTAAGCTGGGAACAGTCATAATTGATGGCAAAGTTACATGGTCCAGCCATGGAAGGACATAGCCAGAGTAAAAGAATCTTGTCACAGTGTTTTTATTGTAGGCTCTACCCATCGTACTGGCAGCTTCCATGTCCATGAGGACAGTTCCTCTGTACCCTGGCCTCTGAGATTTTTGTTGTCATCAGCTCACTGAACGTCACCTTTACTTCAGTCACCCATTACTGGGATCTTGTCATCGTTTGAAACTGTTCCACCTCTGAAGTCTTAATCTCTCTGTACCTCCTGTGCATTCTGTTTCCCTCCACTCCACTATGTCTGTTCATAGAGACCTTCAGGCTCCTGCCTCCTAGTTTTTCTCCTCGCCCTGAATCAACCCTTGATCCTATGCAGTCTGGACCCCATGACCTGTTACTTCAACTGTTCACCAGTCACCACCTGGCCCCCTTAGTCTCCCACGCCACCCCTAGAACATGGTAACTGCCTGCCTTCTCTAGTCCTTACTTACAGGGATGGGGAGGAGGGTGGGGGATGGGAATCCCTTCACGAATTGACACTAGTCCAGGTTCATGGTCCACAGCCTCAGCTGAGACCCCGGTATGGCCCAGCAGTCCTGCTGCCTAGGCCCACTCCAGTTCCGCTTCAGCTTTTTCAAAGCTCTCACATAATCCCTCTACTTTTCTTTCTTTTTTAAAAAAATATTTATTTATTTATTGGGTTGCTCCGGGTCTTAATTGCGTCAGGAGGGCTCCTTAGTTGCGGCATGCGAACTCTTAGTTGAGGCACGCATGTGGGATCTAGTTCCCTGGCCAGGGATCAGACCCAGGCCCCGTGCATTGGGAGCGTGGAGTCTTAACCACTGCGCCACCAGGGAAGTCCCAATCCCTCTGCTTTTCTATTACACAGTTTCCCTACTCATTCCCAGCAGTCTACCTAGGCTCTCTCTTTATAAAGTAAAGAAAATTTGCCAAGAGGAAATTTCTTTAACCTCTGCCCTGGGCTGCATCCATGCCCATCCGTGCTTCTGGCCCCCATCATACTGAGAGATAGGTGTTCCTCTTCCAGCTAACCTCTCTACCAGAGATCTGGGGACCCTCCCCTCTGCCCCTCCACCCGAGATCCCCCCTCTGTTGTTTCTCCCCTCTTCATCTTCATCGGCTCCCCTCTCCTGGCTCCTTCATTTGTAAGCCAGTTACGAAATAAAACAAAAACACCTTGACTTTACAACCTCCTCTCTCTCCTGCCGTTCTCAGCCAAGCCTGTTAAAATCAAAGCCAGTGTTTATTATCTCCATTTCCTCACCTCCTGCTGAGTCTTTAATCCACAACGACCTGGCTGCTGCCCCCACTTTACCACCCGAGCTTCTCATCCTGTGTCTCCAGTGAGTCTTACTGTAAATCCAGCTGAAGCCTTTCAGTTCCCAGTTGACCTCTCAGCAGCATTTGATGCAACTGAGTGCACTCTGCCTTTCGAAGCCCTCTTCCTTGCATTCCGTGACCCCTCACTCTCCTTTACCACCTGCCATCCTGATAATTATTTCTCAGTTTTCTTCATGAGATTTTCTTCCTCTGTTCACCCTGGAAGTGCTGATATGGCCCAGGATTCTGTCCTGGTCTCTTTTCTCCCTTAAACTTGTTTCTGGTGGTCTCATGGATTACCATGGCTTTAATTTCCATCTCTTAACTGATGACTAGAGATGTTCCATAGACCCTTCTCCTTACTTTTACTTTTTCTTCTTAGTTCTATCAGATTTTCCTCATGTGTATTGAAGTTCTGTTCATAGGTACAGAAACATTTAAGATTGTTATGTCCTCTCAAGAACTTAACCCCTTCATCAACAAGAAATGTCCTTCTTTATCTATGGTAACATTTCTTGTTCTGAAGTCCAATTGGTCTGATAATAATATAATCACTCCAGCTTTCTGTCGATTAGTGTTTGCATGGCGTATCTTTTTCTATCCTTTTACTTTTAACCTCTCTGGCTTTATTTTTTTTTTAATTAATTAATTTATTCATTCATCTTAGGCCGCGCTGGGTCTTCCTTGCTGTGATGGGCTTTCTCTAGTTGTGGCGAAAGGCTTTCTCTAGTTGCGGCGAGCGGGGGCTACTCTTCGTTGCGGTGCGCGGGCTTCTCATTGTGGTGGCCTCTCTTGTTGCAGAGCACAGGCTCCAGGTGCATGGGCTCAGCAGTTGTGGCTCATGGGCTCTCGAGCACAGGCTCAGTAGTTGTGGCACACAGGTTTGGTTGCTCCATGGCATGTGGGATCTTCCTGGACAGGGCTCAAACCTGTGTCCCCTGCATTGGCAGGCGGATTCTTAACCACTGTGCCACCAGGGAAGTCCCTCTGACTTTAGAGTGGGTTTCTTTTGGAAATTGTATCGTCATTTAAAATTATTTATTTATTTATTTATTTATTTTGGGCTGAGTTGGGTCTTCATTGCTGCGCGCCGGCTTTCTCTAGTTGCGGCGAGCGGGGGCTACTCTTCGTTGTGGTGCGTGGACTTCTCATTGCAGTGGCTTCTCTTGTTGCAGAGTATAGGCTCTAGGTGAGCGGGCTCAGTAGTTGTGGCTCACAGGCTCCAGAGCACAGGCTCAGTAGTTGTGGCGCACGGGCTTAGTTGCTCCGAGGCATGTGGGGCAGGCGGATTCCTGACCACTGTGCCACCAGGGAAGTCCCTCGTTGTCATTTTTATGCAGTCTGACAAGTTTGGCTTTTTAATTGGAATGTTTAGACCATTTACATTTAACGTTATCATCAATATGGTTGATTTAAAATCTACCATCTTGCTATTAGTATTCTATTTGTCCCACTTGTTCTTTGTTTTCTTTTTCTTCTTTTCCTACTTTCTTTGAGAGTGGGTGTCTTTTATGATTCTGTTTTATCTCTCTTCTTAGCTTATCAGTTATTAGCTTGCATGTCTTTTATGATTCTACTTTATTTCTATTCTTAGCTTATTTTTTTAAATGTTTTTGTTTGTTTTTCTTAGTGGTTACTCTGGGGTTTACAATGTACATCTTAAACTTACCACAGTCTACCTTAAAACATTATACCACTTTATGAATATCATAAGAAACTTACAACAGTGTACTTCCATTCCCCCTTCTTGTCTTTTAGCTGTTGTCACGCATTTTGCTTTTACTTTTGATATAAACCCAACTATACATTGTCATTATTTTTGCTTTAAACAGTCAATTATCTTTAAAAAAAAAATACCTTTATTGGGATATAATTTATATACCGTGCAATTCACCTATTTATAGTGTACAGTTCAATGTGTTTTAAGTTGTGCAGCCAACACTACAATCAATTTTAGAACATTTTCATTTACCCCACACCCCCCAAGAAAAACCCATGCCCATTGGTAGTCGCTCCTCCTCCCTCTCCCCACCCCCATCCATACACAACTGCTAATTTACTTCCTGTCTCTGTAGATTTGCCTATTTTGGACATATCATGTAAGTGGAATCACACAATATGTTGTTCTTTGTGACTGACTTCTTTCCTATCGTAATGTTTTCAAGGTTCATGCATGTTGTAGCATGTCTCAATACTTCATTTCTTTTCATTGCCAAATAATATTCCATTATATGGATATATCACATTTGTTTATTCATTCGTCAGTTGATGGGCATTCACGTTGTTTCCACTTTTTAGCTATTATAAATGATGCTGCTGTGAACATTTGTGGACATGTTTCCTTTCTCTTGGGTCTATGCCTAAGGGTAGAACTTCTGGGAGACTGTATGTTCAACCTTTTTGGGGAACTGCCAGACTGTTTTCCAAAGTGGCTGTACCATTTCACATTCCCAGCAGCAATGCATGAGAATTCTAATTTCTCCACATCCTTGCCAATACACATTTTATCTGTGATTTTTTTCTTTCTTTCTTTTTTTAATCTGTGGTTTTGATTATAGCCATCCTAGTGAGTGTAAAGTGGTATCTTATTCTGATTTTGACTTATATTTCCCTGGTGACTAATACTGACTAATGGTGTGCCTGTAAGTCATTTATGTATCTTCCTTGGAAATATGTCTATTCAGATCCTTTGCTCATCTTTAAATGGACTGTCTTTTTATTACTGAGTTGTAAGCATTCTTTATGTATTCTAGATACAAGGAGTCCCTTGTCAGATAATAAGTTGCAACTATTTTATCCCTTTCTGTGGGTTGTCTTTTCACTTCCTTAATGGTGTTCTTTACAACACAAAAGTTTTAAATTTTTATGAAGTCTGATTTACCTATTGTTTTCTTTTGTTGCTTGTGATTTTGGTGTCATATCTATTGAAATCATTGCTTAATCAAAGGTCGCAAAGATTTATGCCTATGTTTCCTCCTAAGAGTTTTATAGTTTTAGCTCTTACATTTAGGTCTTTCAGTAATTTTGAGTTAATTTTTGTATATAGTGTGAGGTTGGGGGGGGGGTTCCCAGGTTCTTCTTATTTTGGATATTCAGTGGTCTCAGCACAATTTGCTGAAAAAAACTGTTTTTTCTACAATCAAATGGTCTTGGCATCCTTGCCAAAAATCAGTTGACTTATGTAAATGTGAGTTCATTTCCGGACTCTCAATTCTACTATGTTGATTTATGAGTCTGCCTTTGTACCAGTACCACACTGTCTTGATTACTGTAACTTTGTAGTAAGTTTTTTTTTTTTTTTTTTTTTTTTTTTTT
>NW_006787051.1:1696622-1729853 GCF_000442215.2 Lipotes vexillifer
GCGGTACGCGGGCCTCTCACTGTTGTGGTCTCTCCCGTTGCGGAGCACGGGCTCTGGATGCGCAGGCCCAGCAGCCATGGCTCACAGGCCCAGCCACTCCGCAGCATGTGGGATCTTCCCGGACCGGGGCACGAACCCGTGTCCCCTGCATCGTCAGGCAGACTCTCAACCACTGCGCCACCAGGGAAGCCCCAAATATGTCCTTTTTCAAGATTGTTTTGGCTATGCTGGGCCCCTTGAATTTCCATATGAATTTTAGGACCAGATTGTCAATTTCTGCGAAGAAACCAGCTGGTATTCTGATGGGGATTGTGTTGAATCTGTAGATCAATTTGAGGAGTATTGCTACCTTAACAACATTTAATCTTCTGATCCATAAACAGAGGATATCTTTTAATTTATTTAGGTCTTCTTTAATTTCTTTGAAAGAAGTTTGTCATTTTCAATGAACAGTCTATACTTCTTTTTAAAAAATTCATTCCAAAGTATTTTTTGATGCTTTTGTAAATTGAATTGTTTTCCTAATTTCATTTTTGGATTGTTCACTGCAAGTATATAGAAAGATAACTGATTTTATATATCGATCTTGTATCCTGCAAGCTTGCTGAACTTGTTCATTAGTTCTAATAGCTTTTAGTGGACACTTAGGTGTTATTTATACAAAATCATGCCATCTATGAATAGAGATCATTTTATTTCTTCCTTTCTAATCTGGATGCCTTTTATTTCATCTTCTTGCCTGTTCCTCTTGGCTAGAACCTCCAGTACAATGTTGAATAGATTTGTTTTGATCCTAATGGGTATGCATTCAGCCTTTCACTTTTAAGTATAATGTTAGTTTTTGGTTTTTCATAGATGCCCCTTGTCAGGTTGAGGAAATCCCCTTCTATTCCTAATTTGTTGAATGATTTTATCATGAAGTGGTGTCAAATTTTTTCAAATGCTTTTTCTGCGTTTATTGAGACTGTGTGGTTTTGTCCTTTATTCTGCTGATACTGTGTATTATATTAATTGATTTTTGGATAAGCCAACTCTGCACCCCTGGGATAAATCCTACTTGGTCAGGATGTATAATCCTTCTTATATGTTGCTGAATTCAGTTTGTTTGTTTGTTTAATGAGGAAAAAATATTTTACATATACCTACATATTTACCATTTCCAGTGTTCTTCATATGTGTATTCAAATTGTCATCTAGTATCATTTTCCTTTTACTGTAATCATGGGTTACGTGTGCATCTGCTACTGGACTGTGACCTCTCTGAGGGTAAAGCCCCATCTTGCTTGGCTCTGTACTCTTGGTGGAGGGCAGGAGTAGGTGCTCAGTGTGAGTGCACTGAATGAATGAAAGCTGGGTATGGAGGCATGGCTGGTGAGAACAAGGAGACCCAAGACCAGCTGCCCTTCACTGGCCTGGTTGTCTCAGAGCAGAAGAGCTCAGTGCAGCAGAGCCTTCCTCCCAGAGCTGGGCAACACTGGGCTTGAGGGTTTGTGCTCTACTGCACAGGGGCTAGACTTGCATGAGACTTCATGTGGCTGCATTTATACCTGCTTCAGAGGGAGCCCTGCTGTATCATCATCCTGACCTGCATGGGCCTGAGCCCCAGGGAGGGTCTTGGGGTAGCTGGGTTTTAGGCTTCTCGGCAGAGCTATCTCCTACATGAAAGTAAGAAACTGTGCCACAAGCAGCGTGATGTGTCACAGGAAATTCTTACTGAAAAAAGATTCTAGAATAGGATGTGGTGAAGGGCTTTGATGATTGTGACATGCCACCATGCAGTGTAACTCTGCTAGGAAAGTTCCCATTTGCTCATCCATTCTAAAAGTGGTTTATATATGTTACTGTCATTCGATTACAAGCTCCATGAAGGCAGGGGCCATGTCTGTCTTTTTCATTGTTGGGTTCTCAGCCTACAGTGCATGTAAACAGTAAGCACAGAATAAATGTTGAACGGACAATAATAGCCAAAATTTCCTGAGGACTTACAGTGTACCACACAGTGCTAAGCCATTTACACGTATTAACTCATGTAACAGTCACAGCCACCATATTCATTCTCAATATGAGATGAAGAAACTGGGACACACAGTGGTTAAGTAAATTGGTCAAAGTCACATTGTCACATAAGTGGTGAGGCAAGCTTTCAAAGGCTTGTGCACTTAACCTTTATTGAATGAATGAATGAATTTGTACATATGAGTATTTTGATATATAGTGCCTACAAAGGGGACTATATCATAATAGATAAAGATATATTTCTTAAAACAATCATCAGAACATCAGACTTTCCATTATTTGGACTGTCCATACTCAATATCAATTAATGTCTCTCTCTATAATATATATAATGTTAAATATAATATTCAATTAAATGTAGTAATTCTATAAGTATTAAGTAATGCTCACATATAGTATATATCATCACTATTAACATTGTGATCTTACTGCATGCCAGGCTTTGTGTTAAGTGTTTTACATAAATTGTCTTATTTAACATTCATAATTCTGTGAAATAGGTGTTAGAATCCCTGTGAATTCCTGTGATATAACTAAGGCTCAGAGAGGCTAAGCCCTGAGAGGTCACAGAGCTTATCACAAAGCCGGATTTGAGCCCATGTCTATTTGACTCCATATCTGTGCTCTTAAGGGCTTTGCTGTACTCCCTCTCCTGTAGTCTGGCTGAAGCAGGGGCTGGCTGCCTTGGGCCTTCCAAGCTCTCACTCTCCCAGAAAGCTCCCAAATCCTACGGCCTGATCCCCACTTCACAGCCCTACCCAAGGGGGATGATCAGTGCTCCAGGCAGGTTTTCCCAGACCCTGTCCAGCAGGGAAAGATGAAGCTTCAACAGTTCAGATACTGTGGTGTGTAATCCTAGTACCTTAGAACTTGAGGGATGCCATATTGGAGCCCATCCTAGACCAACTAAATCAGAATCTCTGGGAATAAGCCCAAGAATCTGAATTTTTAAATAGCTCCCCAGGAGACTCTGATGTCTAGAAAGATTTGGGAACCACTGGCCCAGGCTCAGGAAAGAGGAAATGGTTACTCCTCAGGAAGAAAAGTAAGGGCTCTTGCCCAGGCCAACTTCACAACACCTTTTAGAAACATGGTGGCATCATGTGGTATGAACATATATTGTAAAATAATATTAAAATTTTTAAAAGAACATATGTTCATTGTGGTAAATTTGGGATACATAAAACAATATAAGGAAGAAGCGTAAGATTACCTATAATCCTAACACCCAGAGGCAACTCCTGTTAGCATTTTGATTTATTTCTATTTTTTTAACTTTTCTTTATAGTATAGTACACATAAAAATGCACAAATATTGAGTACACAGATTATAATGAATTTTCACAGCTGAACACAGTTATCTTTTTTTTTTTTTTTTTTTTTTTTTATGGGGGCCTCTCCCTCCTGTGGCCTCTCGCGTTGCGGGGCACAGGCTCCGGACGCGCAGGCTCAGCAGCCATTGCTCACAGGCCCAGCCGCTCTGCGACACGTGGGATCCTCCTGGACCGTTGTGGTACGGGGGCCTCTCACTGTTGTGGCCTCTCCCGTTGCGGAGCACAGGCTCCGGATGCGCAGGCCCAGCAGCCATGGCTCACAGGCCCAGCCGCTCCGCAGCATGTGGGATCTTCCCGGACTGGGACACGAACCCATGTCCCCTGCATCAGCAGGCGGACTCTCAACCACTGCACCACCAGGGAGGCCCTGAAACAGTTATCTTAACAAAACTCAGACCAAGAAACAAAACATTGCCAGCACCCTAGAAACTCCCTTTGAACTCCTTTCTGGTAACTTCCCCCTCCAAAGCAGTTAAACCGACTTCTAACATTATGGATTAATTTTGCCTGTGTTTGACATTTATATAAATGGAATAATTTGTTATGTCCTCTTGGGGTCTGGTTTATTTTGCCAATATTATATTTGTGAGATTAGGCAAGTACAGTAGTTCGTTTATTGTCACTGTATAGTATTTGTGTGACTACAGTATAGTTTATATGTCCATTTTACTGTTGATGGCATTTGGGGAGTTTAACGTGTTTCGCAACTGTGACTAGTGCTGTTATGAACATTCTTGTACCTGTCTCTTGCTACATGTGTGTATGCATATCTGCGAGCTGTGTACCTAGGAGTGGAATTGCTGAGTTTTATGTTCAGCTCCAGCCGGTGTTGCCAAAGTTCTCCAAAATGGTTCTCCAAATGCACTTTTGCCAGCAGTATATGAGTCCCGGTTGTTCCACATCCTCACCAAAAGTGTTTTTATTTTAGCCATCCTGGTGAGTGTGTGGTTTTGTTGTTTTGATTTGCATTTCCCTGATGAATAGTGAAGTTGAGCACCTTTTCCTTCATGTTTTGTTTTGTTTTTTTTTTTGGTTGCACCTCACGGGTTACGGGATCTTAATTCCCTGACCAGGGATTGAACCCGGGCCCACAGCAATGAAAGCACTGAGTCCTAACCACTCAACCATCAGGGAATTCCCACCCTTCATGTATTTTTTTTTTTTTTAATAAATGTATTTATTTTATTTATTTATTTTTGGCTGTGTTGGGTCTTTGTTGCTGTGCATGGGCTTTTCTCTAGTTGTGGTGAGTGGGGCTACTCTTTGTTGTGGTGCGCAGGCTTTTCATCGTGGTGGCTTCTCTTGTTGTGGAGCATGGGCTCTAGGTGCACGGGCTTCAGTAGTTGTGGCACGGGGGCTTAGTTGCTCCGAGGCATGTCGGATCTTCCTGGACCAGGGCTTGAACCCGTGTTTCCTGCATTGGCAGGTGGATTCTTAACCACGGCACCACCAGGGAAGCCCCATATATTTCTTTTTAATCTTTTACTATGTGCCCACTCCTGGCAACCCTTAGTTCATACAAAAAGAAAAAAAGAAAGAGAGAGAGGGAGGGAGGGAGGAAGGAAGGAAAGAAGGCCGGCCAAACCATAAAGCAAAAGACATCTGATAAAATAAGAAAAAAATAAAATCAGGGTAAAGTCCTATGTTATTTTTTCCTTCAGTGAAGTCTGTCATCTTAAAAATAAACTCTGTCTAAGACCTTAAAGAAAATACATGCTCTGCTGTTTTTCTGCCTCTTAGCTCTTTCTTCCTGTGCTTTTCTCAACCACTTAATTTTCACTTGCCCTACCAACAGCATTTGGACCTTTTGGGGGATGCATTTTTATAAACTTTGCACTAATATTCTTCAACGAAAGGCTGTTGTGACATAGGAAAAGCTTAAACTCAGGGTGAGAGAAGAAGCGTTGTATAGCCAATGCCCAGAACTAGTTACTGTCATGCCCCTGGGAACAGTAAAGCTTTACAGAGTGGAGTGCAGTCAAGTTGTGGACATTGCAGAGTGAATTCTAAAAATAAGTTTGTCTTGTTTTGTGCTGCTATTGCAGAAAATTGTTTGTTAATCAAGAAAATGGATTTAATTCTCTTTAGGTACTATTTTGGAAAAAAATCTTCTTAGGCATTATCCAAAAAAATATGCAGTTTGAGTTCGTTCACAAAGCAATTATATATGTTTATGTGTGCATATATCCTTTTTGCAAAGTTGTGTCGACTGTTTGTCATCTAAGTTTTTCATGTAACATGTTTTCCCATATCATTTAATATTTAAAACTTTTAGCGGCTCTATAATAGCTCTTTTTATGGACTTACTGAAATTTATTTAATCACTCTCCTATTTTGGTTATTTCAATAATTTCTAAATTCTCAGTGATGAACATCTTTGTACATAAATTTCCATGCTCACCTGATTACTTTCTTAGAATAGCTTCAGAGAAGTGAAATTAATGGCTCAAAGAGTGAATGTCTTTAAAGTTCTTTGATACATTAGTATTAGACATTCCTTCCAGAAAGACCATCATTCAGCACTCTCCCCAGCAATATATGACGTGCCACCCCATTGCACGTTTGCCAACTTTGCACTCACTTCAATTAGTGTCTATTGCCATATAGAAGACTGTCATTTTGAACCTAGTAAAATCTGTAGCCTTATGGATTCAGGAACGTGCTTAGAAAAACTCCCCTACTCCCTATGCATGATTAGAACAGTATTGTCTAATATTTTCTCCTTGTAGAAATGTTTTCTTTTTTACAATAAATCTTAATCCGTCTGTTACTTGTTTTTTTGTCTGATATGAAGTAGGGATATAACCTTTTCCCCCCAAATGGATAGCAAGTTCATCTGTAAACCATTTGGTAAATAGTACAACATTTCTTCAGTCTTTTGAAAGGCCATCTTTATCATAAGCCAATTATCTCTGTAGACATGAGTCCCTTTCCACACTACATTGGTCTGTTTGGGCATTCTCGAGCCAGTTTCACTGTTTTGGTTATTTCAGTCTTAGTACAGTTTGAGAGCTGATGTGGCAAGTGCCTCCTTATTCTTTCTCTTTTATAAAATTTTCTTGGCTGTCTTGGAAAATTGGCTTATTTTTCCAGATGAAGTTTGGAATAAATTTATCCAGTTAAAAAAATCCTACTGCACTTTTTTTTTTTTTTTTTTTTTTTTTTTTTTGTGGGATCTTCCCGGACCGGGGCACAAACCCTCGTCCCCTGTATTGGCAGGCGGACTCTCAACCACTGCGCCACCAGGGAAGCCCCCTACTGCACTTTTGATTAGAATGGCATCAAATCTATAAATTCATTTGTAGAAATGCATACCAAAACTATAATACCAGACAGGAACAGAGTATGCATCTCCTTAAATCTGGGGTGTTTGTATAGGTAAGATTTCTTGTGTTTTTTGTAGAATTTTAGTGTGTTTTCATGTATGTCTGAGACATTTCTCGTGAAGTTTTTCGGGATATGTTATTCTGTTGCTTTTGTGAAAAGGATAGGATCTCTTGTTTTATATTTTTAACTAGATATTTCTGATATGTAAGAAAATTATTAATTGTAGTGTCACCAGCTCATCCTCACTGAGCCCCTGGGACACTGAGACCTGAGGGTTAGGGACTTGCCTCTGGCCACAAGGGGAGTCTGGAACCCAGGCCTAGATGCCCAGCCTGGGTCCCCTGGAGGCCTCCTAAGTTAGGCAGAGAGAAGGACTTGTTGTAACTCAGTAGTCAGGGAGCCCAACTACTGTTTCCATGGAAACCTGTAGGCAGCATCTTCTGGGAAGACCAGGATGTGGAATCCAGAGAGAACAGGCTGCACTAGGGTAGGGCCAGTCTAGGGTGTGTGTGTGAGAGAGCGAGATGGGGGCGGGGGAGGGAGGGAGAGAGAGAGAGAGAGAGAGAAACAGTTTCTAAAGAGAGAGGTGGGTACCTCACCATCATCCTCTAAGGCCTGGTGCAATATTCTGGATTGATGTTGGGCGGTGGCTGTAAGGAGGGGTGATGTGCCATGGAGATGACTTTCCTGTGTCCAGCGGACCCAGTCTGAGGCTGCTCTTAGAGTGAGCTGGAGGTGCTCTAGGCAGAAGTGCTGGCATCTGCCCATCATGGGAGCTGGAGCCCAGCTGGCATCTGCTGGACACTGGTTCCTCCTCCCTCAAGGCCCAGGAGGGAGGCCCTCACCCAGGCCACACAAATGCTGAGGTGATGGAAGCAGAGATAGTCCTCTCACCCCAGGATCCACCTCTGCCCATAATGGGCCGGGTAGCCAGGACAGTAAAGGAGTACAGGGTGGGAAGATCCCACATGTTGCGGAGCGGCTGGGCCCGTGAGCCATGGCCGCTGAGCCTGCGCGTCCGGAGCCTGTGCCCCGCAACGGGAGAGGCCACAACGGTGGAGGCCCGCGTATCGCAAAAAAAAAAAAGGAGTACAGGGTGTTGGTTGAGGGGACTGGGCAAGGCCTGGCCTTTAGGCGGGTCTGAGGGTCGGGACCGCCAAGGACAGGGTGTGCCTCTGCCACAACCTCAGTCTGGCAAGACAGGAAGGGGACGCCCCCTGCGTTCGGCGAGCGTCTGCGGAGCTTGTAGCTGGGGGCCCTGACTTCCCTGCTCACCTTGCCACCAGCCCAGGAGAGCCTGAGCTCAGCACTCACTGCGCCTGAGCGAGGCCCGCAGACCCCAGGGAGACCTGCTCTGGCCAGGCGTGGGAGGAGCTTCTGGAAGCCGGTGGGGCATCTTTGTTTGGGGGGTGGGGTGCTGGGGAGAGCAGGAAGGAGGTGGGCTGCTGGAGCCACCCAAGGTGCCTGAGGCTGGGTCTGAAAGACACAAAAGTATCGAGCCAGCAGTGTTTGTCCCATCCCTTGTCCCGTCCTGTGTCATCCTCCCTGGGCCTCATGCCGGGGTCTGACCTCCAGGAATTGAGCTGTGACCCCAGGGGAGCTCACTCCAGCTTTCTCAGCTCTTGCTGCCAGCATGCCCTCACATTCCTTGATCCAGGAGGTGGGCTTAGAGTTCTGGTAGCGGGGTGGGCGGAGTCTCCTGCCTTGGAAAGGGGGCGTGATATGAAGATGCCTGGAGCGTGAGCTCGCGTGCTGGGTGGCACGTGTGAACGCCTGTGCTAGGTGAGCGTGGAGAGATGAGGCGAGTGACGGGATACATGCATGCACGGTGTGTGTGCGTACGTGCTGGAGGTGTGTGTGGTACATCTGGAGTGGGGCAGGTGCGTGGTGGGCAGGGTATGGCACCCATTGATGTGTGAGATGCCTTGAGTCAGGGGTAGCAGATATTTGGTGGGGGAAATGCGCGTATGAAGTATGCGAAGGCGTTTCGGGTACGTGTGTGTGTGTGTGTGTACATTGTGGTGTAGGGTATGTGGATAGTGGTGAGTATAAGATATAGCTGCAGGAAGGATATATATGTGGCGCGTCTGAGGTGATGTCCGGGAGGCACCTGGAGGAGGGGCGGGCACATTACTGTATGTGGTGTGGCTTGGGAGGGGGAGGGCTACATGAAGCTACATGCATCCAAGGTGTGTCCAAGGTCATGTGTGCGCGCGCATGTGTGTGTTGGGGGAGGGATGGAAATGAACTAGCATGTGAGTGTGCAGCGTGTGTTTGGAGAAGGGACAGGCGTTGGTGGCTGTAGTCCTTCCTCTCCAAGTTGAGGACCCTGAGGCTCATGTGGGGAAACGAGTGCGATCCCATCCCTGGCAGCTCACAGCCTAGACTCTCGAGGGTTGGGGAGAGGACCGGCCCCTCTGGTGGCTTGGTGGGTTACAGCCGGTCATGTTCAGTCCTTTAGGATTACTGTCCTGCAGCAGCTGGCTCCCATCGCCCCACGAGAATCAATTGTACAATAAAGGAAGAGTTTTGTAAGCCAGTTGCTAAATATAGCTGTTATTAATACTTAAACTATATAAATGTAAATTTAAATAATGTTAAAAACAAAGGTGATAAATACTCAGACCCCCCACTTGTTAATTTTTTTACTACATTGGACCGCATCTGTGCTCTTGAGGTGATGTGTGTCCCTTGTATCTGTGTGGCGGCTGGTCTGTTGTGAGGCACTGCTGTGCATCTGTTCCCGACTCCGCATTCAGTCACGTCTCAAAATCGAAGTATTTCTTCCCTGGAAGTCAGCAGATGCTACAAGTTAAGACTTGATTTATTCTTTTGTTGATGGTCTAGACTTAAGAAAGGGATGGAAAACAATTTTAGGAGTGCAGATTAGACTTTCAAGTTTGTCATGTCTGTGGCTGCTTTTTTGTGAATAGCACAAACTATTGAAGAATTATTTTTCCAGTGTTCAAAAACTGTTAACCGATTCAGCAAAGAAGTCACTCAGATCACTGATGAATGAGTGATGTTTTGACACATCTTTGTTGTTTCACCTTCATCTTACTTGTCGAACGAAAATATCAACCAACATGCAAGTTGGAACCACGCCCATTCGTCACTGCAGCCATAGGTTGGCTCCAGCTAGAGCATAAAGCAAAAATCAATGAACACATTGATTTGGGGGACAATCAACTGGCTATATGGAATTTTTATTTGTAAATTATGTGCTATACATCCTTTACATCAGCAAAATTTATGATAAACTTATGTATGTATGCATGCAAACGTTTGGAGACCTGGGTATTAAGCATCGCTGTGTGAAGCTCTCAGTAGGTCCTAGTTACCTACCCCCCACCACACGTCTCCTTTATTGTGCATGGGGTGAGGGGAAGGGGGCAGGTGCAACCTCAGAGACACTGGGAGCCGCTTCTCAGATTTCCAGACAAGCTGCAGCGGGTCACCAGCTCAGCTGGGACCTCCTCCCGGTCCTGGGCTTTGGGGCTCACCTGGAGGCCCCATTCATTCAGCACTAGCTACCTAAGCCCCTTCTCTGTGCCAGGTACTGGGGATTCCCAAGTAGGAGGAAGACATGGTCCCTGCCTGCATGGAGCTCACAGCCCAGAGGAGGAAGCACCCAGTCCCAGCCAGCCACTCCCTGGAGAGCGTGGGGCAGAAAGGAGACCCCTCGCCCAGCTGGAGGAGGAGGGAGGCCAGGACAAGGGCAGCTGGCCTGATACAGTTGCTCCTCAGCACTGGGTGCGCAGCACCCATGGGCTCTCTGTTAAACACGCAGAGACTCTCTTTCGGTCAGTCTGGGCGGTGCATTGCCCAGGAGTCTGCAGTGTGCTTGGGGATAGCGAAGCGGGCGACCCTCAGGCCACCCTTGGAGAAATCGTGATCTGGGGAGAGAAGAGGGTGTGTGCAGAGGCAGAGAGATGAGAAAGCTGAAGTCGCTTGCGGAGACCTGGAAGGAGACTCGAAGGGGGACTGGAGCAAAGCAGAGGTGGGCCAGCCTGGAGGGGAGGGCAGGGAGAAGCAGGAGACAGAGGGCGGCAGCTCACACAGCCTCACAAGGGGTTTGGATTCTGTCCTGTGGAATGAGCGGCTGTCGAAAAATCCTTGTTAGCAGAAAGGTGATGTGCTCAGATTGACCTTGGAAAGTGTGATGCTCTTGGAGCAGGCAGAACTGGAGGTCAGGAGACTGGAAGGAGGCTGGAGACACGTGAGGCCTAAACCCAGAGAGAGCCGTGGGGGGCAGAGGAAAGGGACTGATAGGAGGGCGCTGAAGGTCGAACCCACAGGGCTAGGTGAAGGACAGAGGAGTTAGGGTGGCATCTGGGTTTCTGGGGTGATTGGGTAGATGTTGCCAGAAAACATAGGAGAAGGAGCAGGTCTGGAGATGAGTTCAGTTTTGGACCTGGGGAGTTGGGGTTCTTCTGGAGGGACTCTGAGGCATTTGGAGCTCAGGGGAGCCATCAGGAAATAGAGTTGGGAGTCCCAGCAGGTTGGTAGGGGGTTGGGGGGTGGGAGTGGAAAGGTTCCCTGGGAGGAAAGAATGAGAAGGTTTTCAGAACAGGTGTCCAGATCCAGTCCTGAAGGGCCAGGAACTCAGGTGCCTGACTTGGCCTCATTTCTGGAAGAAGTGGCCCAGACGCTAGGTCCCTGCATTCGCGAGAGCCAGATAGTGGGCGCGAGAAGGCTGGAGGAGTTCAGAACCATGGGCCGGGTGGCTGGCTGCCTTCGGTAGGAGCTGGAGGTCACAACGCTTAGGAGTCTTGGGGCCTCAGTTCTAGCTCCAGTCCTGGCTTTGCTACCAACTTGCTGTGTGACCTTTGGCAAATCACTACCCTCTCTGGGCCTCAGCTTCGTTTTTTGAAAATGGGAAGGTTGGACCAGACCAGTGACTTTCAAATGACATTTGGAGCCCCAGGGTCACCCAGAACTAACTCCAGGGAATCACTGGAGGTGGAGGGAGAAGCTGAGGGTGTGGTGCTCCAGTCCCCGCCCTCCCCCAGCTTCGTCCAGAGCCACTTGCTTTTATGTTTTCTATGTTGGTTGCCAACTAGAACCACTGGGTCAGAGAATCCCAAGTCTGTGAAGCCTTGTCCACAAAGAAACTATGGAGACTGAAGGGTAATAAAACACGATGAGAAAACTGAACTATCCTCAGACAGATACTGTGTGAGCCTCGATGCCCATTTCCCATGTAGCACAGTCACGGTCATGCCCTTGGTTACCCAGGATTTGGCTCTGCCTAGTTGCAGGCAATCTCAGCAGTTGATGCAGCTCAACCTGCTCCCTCCTCCTGGCTGGTGGGTCACCAGCCTCAGCCATCAGTGCACCCTCATGGGGGTCTGTGTGACACCGGCCCTTCCCCACGGCTCCCAGGGACAACACAGTGTGAGGCTGGCTGTGAAGCAGCAAGGGGCCTACCTGTCCCTTCATGTTCTCCGTCCACTGTTGCTATAAAAGCAGAACAAAGATTCTCTGAACAGGATGCAAAGCACTTGAGCTCTTCCTAAAGTCTGGCCTCCGTGACGACGCCCACCGAGTGCCGAGGCCTCAGTCGGTAACCCTGGCTTCCTCCAGCCCCACCGAGCTGCCCCCAAACACCCCTCATAGCTGGGTACTATCAGCAAACAGGAGAGAGGCTGGGCGTAGACCAGGGTGCGGGAGGGTGATGGGGGGGGGCCCAAGATGCGAGCGGAAATGTCCTTCCAGTGCCCGCAGGGAAAACTTGGACCCTTCAAGTCTGTGTGACCTCACGTCCCTGGGAAGCCCAGGCCTGGCTTCCCTCCCTCAGGGCAGGGCCCCGGAGCTAGGGAGGGGTGCTGCCCACACCCTTGCTCCGGGATCCTGCCGTGAGGCGGTCAGCTCAGTGGGGCCAGCCATCATACCTGTTTGTCCCGCACGCCTTCAGCCCAAGCTCATTCCCAGCATGTACCGCCCTGCCATTGCTGGGAAGGTGGTGCTGCCCCTGCCCCTACCCCCGAAGGCATCCAGATCCCCCAAATCAGGCCACACAGGCTTGAATGCCTTTGGGGAGCTCCGGGGTCCCCAGGTCTCTTGCTACCTCAAGAACAGTTTGGAGGAAGACCTCAGCAGAAGTGGCCTCTGCCCTGTCACTCCTCAGCATCCTAGATAGGGCTCAGAAACTTGCTCCAGCACCCCTGGGACCAGCCCCCCAATCCAGAGTCCCTCCTTCCCCTTGCTCTCTCAGTTCCCCAAGACCACAGAGGCCACTGCAGCGGTTGTCACGTGGCAGGGTGGTTCGATGGGGGCCGGGGTGACGACTCTCGGTGTTTCCTGACAACAGGCTGGGGGACTCAAGCACCAATGTGAAGCTGAAGAGAGTCCTGGAGACAGGGGGCGGTGAGACCGAGTCTGCCCAGGCCACGCCCGTGGCCAGGGTGTGGCCCTGGGCCTGGGGAGGGTCGCTGTTTGAGAGGAGGATGCAGCTTTATAAAATGACTCCGTAAGTATGGCCTGGACGGGAGGGGCCCCAGGCCCCGATGCCCCCTCTGGGACATGGGCGTGGGCTAGGCGCAGCTGCAGCTGGTGACCCTGCAGCAGGCAGTGGGGGAACCGGACATCTGGGAGGCGGCCTGTGTCAGGGACACACAATGCTGGGGCCAAGGCAGGGGCTGGGAAGCTAGGTCTCTGGGGACCTAAGGAGGCTGGTTCCCATTTCAGGGGCCTGTGGAGGACCTTCCCCGATGTTCTAGGCTACTGGGCTGGGGCCTTCCCTTGAGGGTTATGTGTGTATCCGCGTGCGTGCGTGCGTGCGTGCGTGTGTGTGTGTGTGTGTGTGTGTGTGTGTGAGTATGAGTGTGTGTGAGGGGCTATGGTCTGCCATGACTGCTGACTGCAAGCTGGCCTTTGGTCCAAATAAGAGCCCTCTGAACCCAGGAACCCAGGAAGACAGACCCATGGCTTCTTTCTTAGGCAAGAGAGGCTCTAGGGCAGTGATTTGCCTTGTGCAAACCTCCGGAGATTGAAAAATACATGTTCCCAGCCCCTACCCGCAAAGCGTTTAGGATGGGGCCCAATAATCTCTATTTTGCAAGCCGCTCAGGTGATTCTAATGGAGCGCAGTAGCTAGGTGAGGACTCATACCCCGGGCCAGTCCTACTGTAGGCATGTGGAAGCCCAGGCCTCTGCCTGCAATGCCACCAATAAACGCTCATGCTTTGACTCTCGGAGATGTTCTAGTCCCCCAGAATCTCATGTGAGGGGAAGGCCTCTTTAATAACCTCTTCCTGAGAGGTCTCAGCAAGAGAGGCCTCTTCCTGAGACACAGAGGAGAAAGAATGGTGCCCAGGGTGGTCACTTGAGGGAGAAAGACTCAAGAAGAGAAGGATGCAAGCCTGAAAGGATGGGGTTCTTACACCACCACAGTGTCTGGGGCCTCACGCACAGGGCCCAGGGCCCCCAGGTCCACACCAGCCCCTGCACTGCCCCCATCTGGTCCCACGGGTGAGCCTGGCTCCTGCACAGACACAAGGGAACAGAGGTTCAAGAGAGGATATCTTGGAAGGCAAGCGTGCCCAAGGATCATGATGGAATTTTGTCAGTGGAGTTCCTTTTTTTTAACATTTTTAATGTCTGTTGAAAAACGACCTTTAAAGCTTTCCTAATTCACACGAAGTTTACTGACTTAACTGAATCAACATGAAGGTAACGTGAAGTAACTGACGGAACGTTTACATGGTGGAGCTGGAGTCTGTGGGGCTCTGAGCTGGGTCACTTCCTGTCTGGCCTGCCCAGGGACTCATGTCCATTCCCCTGACCCTGCGCGCATCCACATCTCCTGGCTGCAGAGCATCTGAGGTGCTCACTCAACCCAGTTTGCTGAGTCAGTCCCCAAGTGCTGAACCTTTGGGCCCTTTCCAATTTCTTGCTGTTATAAATATCACTGCTATGAATATCTCTGTACAAATTACTTTCTTAACATTTCACTGGGAAGCAATCCCCGAGCGAGATCACTAGGTCAAAGGATGTGCACAGTTCTATATTGTCACATATTACTAGATAGTTCTCTGGAAATATTGAACCCATTTACCATGGCACCAATTATGTATGGCCAGTCCACACAGCCCTCCAATAGTAAGGTTCATCAGTTTTCTTTGTTTGGAGCTGTTTTATTTTATTTTATTTAAAAAAAATTATTTTATTGAGGTATAGTTGATTTACAATGTTGTGTTAATTTCTGCTATACAGCAAAGCGATTCAGTTATATATATATATATATATATATATATATATATATTCTTTTTCATATTCTTTTCCATTATGGTTAACTGCAGGATATTGAATATGGTTCCCTGTGCTCTACAGTAGGACCTTGTTGTGTATCCATCCTATATATAATAGCTTACATCTGCTAATCCCAAACTCCCAAACCATCCCTCCCCCATCCCCATCCCTATCCCCCTCCCCCTTAGCAACCACAGGTCCGTTTTATTTTGTTTTGATTTTTTTTCCCGTCTTGCCATATTGGTCAGGAGTGGTGCTGTGAAGCTGTTTCAATATGTATTCCCATAATGACTGGGGGAGTTGGGCATTCTCTGAAGGACCCAGAGAACCTGATGGTCAGGGATTATGATGGGACCAGTCCTGAGTCAAAGAGCTAGACCAGGGCTGAGAAGTGGAAAATGTTGGTTTTCTAGACTTAGCCCTTCTGCCCCCCGGCAGTAGGGCAGCATGCACAGCAGAACCGCAGTTCTACTTGCTCTGAGGCTGAGCCATGAGTGACTCACAACCACCTGTACCAGCTGTGGCCTCTTGGGTGCATATATTACCATGCTGTGCTTGTGGCTGTTGTCATGGGGATAAACCCTGTTTGAGCTTTGTAGTCTACTTGCCTGTTGTTTGACCCTGACCACCACTGGGGAGCTACACCAAGAGTCTGTCCACAGCCTGTCAAGCCAGGGCTTGGGCGGTGGCCGGAGAGGCCATCTGGGTAAGGCCAGGAACATTTGTAAGGTCTGGGCTCTCATGTCTTGGCTGAGGTCCAAGCTTGAAGAGCTTGGGACAAGGAGGGCCTTAGGGAACATTGACCCACATCAGGGTCTAGGGCTGTGGCCTGCAGATAATGAAGGGAGGGTTCACCGGTGATACGAGGGACTCAAGACAGAGACAGTGAGGTTCGGGGGCATGAAACCCGGTGATGGAAACTGGGTGCCTCGGTCATTGCAGGCAGGGCCAGGGGCGCCCTGGGATCTCAGAGCAGACAGGCCGTATGAAGGAGAGTAAGTCCAGGCCGACGTGGCTGGTGGGCAGAGGGGACTAAGCTGTGAGGTTGACAGTCACAGTTTCAAAGCAGTCAGAAAATTTGAAAACAAAGAGTCAGATATGGACATTCAAGGGTATTCTGGGTACGATGGAGCCATAGAGCAGTATGTGAGCCAAAGGGGTCTGGGAGTCCCCATACCAAGGGCCTGTCCACGATGAGGCAGGATGCTGAGGGAGGGGAGGACACAGGGCCAGTGTGTGATACAGAAAACAGGGACCAGCCTCTTGGAGGGGAACTGAAAGAAGCTGGCCAGGGATCGGCATTCCAGCCCAGCACCTGGATTTGGGTCTGTGGAGGGCAGGCCCAGATCATGGACATGGGGCTGAGGGGGCAGCCGGGAGCTGTCCTGGGCTCCAAGGTCCTCCAGCCTTTGGGCAGGAAGTGAATTCCCTTTCCCTCTCATCCCTGGCCTGCTGCTCATGGACCCAGGGCTTGGGTGGGGCGTGGGCAGGTGGTCATGGACAGAGGAGACGTGGCAGGTACGCCAGGACCCTCAAATGGCAGCTAGGCAGAGCTGAGGAGTGGTTTGGTGCAGCAGAGGCGTGGATTTTGATTCAGATAACCTGGTCTAATCCTGGCACTGTACATTACTGTGTGACCTCAGTTTACCATCTCTGAGCCTCTGCTTCCTCTTCTGTAAAATGGGGATATTCACTATAGGGTGGCTGAAGAGATTAAATTAGAAAAGAATACGTGAAAGTGCTCAGCACAGGCTGTTGCTCAACAGATGCCAGTTTCCCTCCTTTTACCTCTTTTAGCTCCTAGAGCAGGGTCGCGTGTGTCTCAGGTGGGCTTCTGGGGAGTGGGAAGGCGGGGGGCGGGGCCTGGGGGGGAGAGGTGGGGGAGGGGGAGCATATGTGTTGGTAAAGGCCAGGAGCAGAGCTGGAATAGAACCTTAGCTCCTGGGTTAATCTGACTTGCGCTTCATGGTGAATGTAGCCCAGTGGATGCACAACGTGGGAAGTAGCAAGTGGGAGGGTTAAATCCCGGCAAGTTTCTGAGCCTCCGTTTCCATATGTGTTGTAAAGGCCAGGAGCAGAGCTGGAATAGAACCTTAGCTCCTGGGTTAATCTGACTTGCGCTTCATGGTGAATGTAGCCCAGTGGATGCACAACGTGGGAAGTAGCAAGTGGGAGGGTTAAATCCCGGCAAGTTTCTGAGCCTCCGTTTCCTTGTCTGAAAAACGGGTTTATTAACACCTTACGTCCGGAGTCGTGTGAGGAGTAGCGATAACGCATGGAGAGCATCGCACCACTCGTGCACGTAGTAGGTCCATTCATATACGACAGTATGGTTGCTGTGGCCGCTGACACCTCTTCTGACCTCAGAATCATATCACTGTAAGGGGTTTCTCTCTGTGATCCTGGGGTCACAGAGAGAACGGGGAATATGCATGGTAGTTAGTGCTCTGGCGTCCTAGGGTTGGCTGCGGAGGGAGGATGCAGGGGGAAGCTGCCCTGAGGCCCCGGGACACTGCCAGGGGCAGAACGGGCACTCAGCAGTTCTCTCCCACACGTAGGGTGTTCCCAGGCAGGGGCCAGCCAGTTTGCTCAGGATGGGGCTGAGGTCTCGCTTGGCGTGGGGTGGGCGGCCTTTTCCCTGCAGGAGCACTGCCGGAGGCAGGCAGCACAGAGGTGGAGGGAGTCAGGAGGGGCCCAGCATGGGTCAGGAGTTGGGGGTGATGGGGTGCCAAGCAGCTCTGTGCAGTCCAGAGGGAGCTGGCCCTGGGTTCGGTCCCTGGACAGGTCAGCTGCCTGTGCCCTGGCCCTGATCCCAGGCCTGGTCCATTACTGTGCACCATGCCGAGGATCCAGACATCTGGAGAGAGTCAGGTTGAAGCTGTCTCAGATTCCCCCACAGCCACCTTGCTCTGGGTACCACAGCTCTGGGGCAAGAGGTTTCCAGGGTTCTGAATCCCAATCTGTCGCCTGCAAGCTAGACACCTGGGGCAAGTCTAGCCTATCTGACTCTTTGTGTCCCTTTCTGGAAAATGCCCTCATGCGTCAGGCCCCATGCAGCAGGGGACAGAATCAGACCTGGTCCCTGGGCCTGGTGCTCTTGGTCTAGGAACTAGACTGTTTATTACTGCTGGTGTTTGGGGACTTTGGCAGTGGTTACAAAAGCGCTCTGAAAGGGTGTGAAGCCACCGCACAAGCTCCGCCCCTGTCAGGTGTGCAGCCCCTGTATTTGGCAAATGGCCCCCAGTCCCCTTCCCCCGGGACACCCCTGGATCTGTCTGGACCTGCCAGGATCCTCTGGGCAACCTGTATAGCCCACCACCTCTCTGCAACGCACACAACACACACACACACACACACACACACACAGCCATCACCGTGTAAAGATGGGTCCCCGCCCTCTCTCTGTTTCTGCCCTCCATCCTGAACCTCTCACTCCAGTGGCTCCACTCCTGCTTCCTGATCTGCTCTCCATCCCCCACTGACCCCCAGCATCTGGCTGCAAGAGATATTGGTTTGTCAATGGCCTTACCCCATCAGTCTCACACTAACTAGGTCCTGCATCTCCAGATCATACTTCTGCCTCCCCTTCCAACAACAAGATCTCGGAAATGTCACTCACTCTGTATTGGGCACTTGGGAGCTAGCACAATGGGTTGGTTGATGGGCTGTTTTTTCCCAGTTTCCCGTCCTGTTCAGCCAGTGTCAAGGAGTCATACAACCTTGGGTTTGGACCCTGGCTCTGCTCCTTTCCTAGCTGTGTGAACTCAGGCGAGTTGCTTTACCTTTGAAGCCTGTTTCCTGGTCTGTAAAATGGGAACACTAATAGTACCATCTGTGTAGGGCTGTCATAAAGGTTCAGTGAGGCCCTGTAGATGCAGCTTTTAGCACAGTGCCTAGCACGTAGTAGGTGCTTAATAAATGTTAGCTTCTGTTTCTTCGTGCCTAAGAAAATATTTGGAGTAGTCAGGAAGGATTATCTTCTTTTATATACCCACCAAATAAATATTGATCTCCTTTGTTCCAGGCACTGCCCTAGGTACTGGGGAGACAGCAGGGAGCAAAGCAGAGGAAATCCCTGCCCTGGGGAGTTTATATTCTGTTCGTTTCCACCCCAATGAACTCACCCTCTGCTGTCAGCCCACCTTTCCTCTCTGCATCTTCCCCTGAGGCAGTCTCTCCACCTTTTCTCCCCCAGCCTCTCAGCCTCCTCCCTCAAGACTCCCTGAATCTCATCTCCTGGCCCATCCTCTCGCTAAGCTTCGTATATGCTCCTCACTTACCTGGAATGTGTCCTCTAGACATGCAAACCTAGCATATCCAAACTGGAACTCACACATCCAACCCCCCTCTCAAACCTCTTCTCCCACTGTGTTTCCTGAGGGGGGTCCCTGTCCCACCTCTAGCTATTCCTCCATCATCATCATCTGCATCTTCATCATCACCCCTTATGGAGCACTTACTATGTCAGGCATTATTCCAAAGGCTTTTATTTATTAAATCATTTAATCTCTTGAAATCCCTAAGAAATAGTTCTGATTGTTTGCAGATGAGAAGACTGAGGCCAGAGTGAAGAGACCAAGGTCCCACGACTCATAAGTGGCAGAGCCAGGATTATTAGCAACAAAAACCCCAAAACAACCTAAAACATAAAATCTCAAGGCAGCCTGGCCTCAGAAGCTGTCTCCAAAGGCTGTGCTTTTCCTAAGGCTGTGTACCCTGCCCCGGGCCCGTGGCCTCACCTCAGCCGTGCCACTCACCCAGGTCCCCTTCTCGCCCACAGGCCAAGCCCCTCTGGTCTGGGCTGTCTAAGAGCCCGCTCATGTGTATCTCTGCTTCCCTCTCGCTTCACCCCAGGCCCTGTTCCAAGGGCTGCCTGTGATCGACTCCCTCACAAGGCGGGACCCTGCATTTCCCCGATTTCCTGTTGTTGCTAAGAGATTCCAGACCAAACAGCAAACCATTCGGAGCCTGGCCCTGAATAACCTCCCCATTGATTCTGTATTCCACGCCACCCACCCCAACGCTCTCCCGTCTCCCGTGTCTCCCTCACCCCCTCTTCATTAAATCTTCATCCAGCCTCGAGTGGCGTGTCTACTGCAAAGCCCTGTCTGACCCTCAGCCAGACTCGGCTGCTCTCCCCTGTGCCCTCACAGCACTGGACCCCACTGGTCCAGACCATCGCTGGCTGACTTTACTCTGCTTGGGACTGTCGTTTGTCATTTGTGTCCACCTGTGTCCTCCACTGCCCTGCGATCTCTGGGTCTCAGGGACTAACAGGGCCAGGTGCAGAGGAAACCTCAACTCTGAGATGAACAGAGCTGGCTTACACTGTCACTCGGTGATTCAGGGCAGGAAAGGTCCAAGTGTCTTTCTGTTTTCCCATCAAGTCCTGCGGTAGAAACCAGAAATCGGGGACGATTTCCCGATTGTCAAATCCCAGAAGGATGGCTGAGCTGGATGGGCCAGTAGAGGTCATCTGTCTTAATCCTTTATCTTTGAATTGTTGGACTGAGGCCTGAAAGGGGAAGACCTAGTCCAAGATCACTCAGCAGGAAGTTGTGACTGGAATTCAGACGCCAGCATACTTTTTGCTTTGCTGAACTGTTCAATCTTTTCTGTGCTCTTTCTGTACATAAACTATATGCCTACTATAGTAATCCCAATTACTTCCACTGAAAATCAGCCCAAATCTCAAGGCTCTGGAACGTTCCCCTCTCCCCTTCCAGATAACCACATGCTCGCTTCATTTTACACTGTTGTCATCACAATTTTGCATTCCCATTTTCTTATTTAGTACTTTTCTGTAATACTTAAATTAAGTTCTTATAGAGAATGGGGTATATTTCTGGGTTGCTTATTTTTGTCCATTGAAGTTTCACGTGAGATTTGTATCCATCAACGCACCGTTTTAGTTGTTGTCACTTTATATTTTAATATCTAGTGGGGTAGTCCTCCTGTCATTAGCCATCATTATCAGAATTTTCTTTGCTTAGTTTTCTTTTCCTCCAGATAATTTTTACCTGGGTTATCTAGACGAATCAAGGGCAGGGAAATAGTTTATCCCAGGCTGCCCTAATCTTGGGCATCGATACGGGTCAATTGAATTGGGTACTCTTAACTCATGGTTCTGAAAATGGAAAAGAGGCCCATTGATTGGGTGAAACAGGAAAAGGAAGTGGTGGCCCCAACTCCCTGACCACCCCCTCCCTTGCCATTGCCCTCTAACCTGATATCCTGGGAGGCAGGGCAGGATGCCTGCACAGTGGTAGGTGTGCTCCCTCGGGATGGATGTAGTCGGTGCTGGTGATCACTCAGTGACTGTGAGTTTGCCTGAAACTGGGAGCCTCTCGGCAGCTGCCTTTGTGGGGTGGGGAGCCTGGGGAGCAGGCCTGGCCCACGCATCCTCTGACGTGCACCACCAGCCCTGCAGCCTTCCCGCCTCCCTGGCAAGGGCGCAAGCTTCCCGCAGAGTCTGTCTCCACCCTTAGGTCTTTTTGCTTTGGTGCAAGAGTTTGCCTCTCACTGTCCACTCTCCCAAAGTTGTTACCTCAAAAACAACACCTCACCTCTTATTAGCCCATTTACCCCTAAAAACACTCACCTGAGGTACAGAATGGACACCTAATTATATCAGTAACCCAACTGCTTTGTGAGACAAAATTTAGGAACACTCTTTTTTTTTTTTTTATGTTGGCGTATAGTTGATTTACAGTGTTGTGTTAATTTCAGATGTACAGCAAAGTGATTCAGTTATACATATACATATATCTATTCTTTTTCAGATTCTCTCCCCATATAGCTTATTACAGAGTATTGAGTAGAGTTCCCTGTGCTGTACCGTAGGTCCTTGTTGATTATCTATTTTTAGGAACACTGCTGATTGACACTAGTCAGCAAGGCAGAGCGAACACTTTGCCTTTCTTGTCATAGAACCCGGGTCCACAAACCATCTAGGCCTGTGCCCTCCTGTCCTCAGGTCATCACCCAAGGGATCCTTAAGAAATCCCTGGACATGATCAAGTTTCAGAATCCCCTTCAAATTTTTCTTTGAACTAAGTGAAGTCTAATTTAGGAAAAATTACTACCTTTAAAATAGTCTTCTTATCATGTAGGAATATATTAGGAATCTCCATTCAAGTTCTTTTTATAAATCTCAATGATATTTTATAATTGTCTTCATGTGGATCACAAATAAGTTTCACTAATATTATTTTAAAACATTTCACACATGATCTTGCCACTGTAAATGAGATCTTTTTTTTCAATCTGTAAACGATTATTTTATAATAGCAATAGAAGTGTTATTGACTATTTTCTTTTTCTCTTCTTATCTGGTGACTTTATTGAGCTTTCTGATTCTAGAGGTTTTCTCATTGATCCACTTAAGTTATTTCAGGATCCCAGTACACTGTGCCTTTTGCAATAATATAAATTATGACTCCGCTTCCTAATACAGTAGACTAATGAGTGTGCATCAGTGTCACCCTCAGGAACTTTAAAAAAATTGGGGTAGTTTGTTTGGCTTCATCCCCACTGAACCACCACCCTGGGGCTCAGCAGTGGGGCCTGGGACTGGAAGGGATGAGGGTGGGAGGTAAATTCCAGACCAAGGAGACAGCCTCTGCTGAGGTTGGGAGAACATGAGCCTGACTTGTCTGAAAGCAGACCAGTATGGCTGGAGAATGGAAACTTGATCGGTTTCGTGGATACTTAAAATTTTTTTTGGTCTGTGAGCAAGGGAAGTCAGTGAAGGATTTAAAGCAGCAGATGCAATGGTAGATTTGCATTATGAAAAGATCACTCTCACTGCCATGTGAGAATAGACTGCTGGGGAGCCGGAGGGAAAGCGGGTGCAGCTCATTATGTAACAGCAGTTCATACATCTCCTTACGATGTGTCAGGCGCTGTTTGAAGTGATTTCTGTATATTAACTCTTAAGTCTCCAGGTGCACAGGGCGTTTGTGGCAGAGCTTGCTTGAAGCCAGCAGGTGTGGCTCCAGAGTGGACACCTGAAAGCACACAGGTGGTCCCACAGATGAAGGGTGGTGGCATTGGAAATGGTGAGAAGATTGAGGAAGGGGACCAACTGAAGAGATACTTAGGGTTTAATATAAGCAGGACCTGGTGACGGATTGGATGTGGGGTGGTGGGGGGAGGAAATACCAAGGTACCAGTTTTTCTACATATTTGTGACCATTTGGAGTTTTTCTAGGACTTGTCTATTTACTTTTCCATTGGGTTGTTCATGTGTGCTTATCACCTCTACTCTTTTTCCTGGGGGAGGAAGGAATTCAGACCCGTTGCCAGGGTGCATTCTGCATCTCCCATGTGTCTTCTGGGTGTATGGCTGGGTGAGGGTTGGTCTCTGCTCACCATACTTTTGCTTAGCGGGGTATGAGAGCAAGGTCAGCCTAGTCTGAGCGTTCCCTACTCAGCTCTCCCAGGGCCTCTGGAGGGGGAGGTGGGAAATGTGCATCTTTTTAATGTAAATTGTCAGATGGGGCCCTGGATACTGGAACTCTAGCGATATTGGAAGCCTTAGACACTATCTAATCCAACCCCATCATTTTATAGATGGGTACACCAAGGCCAAGAGAACTGGGAAGAGATTTGTCGATGGTCATGTAGGAGGCCACGGACTTAGTCAAACCTGGAATTTGGGTCTCCCAACATCCAAGACACTAAAGGCATCTTTGGATCAAGTGAGGACATTGGCCAACAGTATTAGCAAGTGTCTGGTCACCTGCCCGGTCGGGGTCCAGCGACAGTGTATCAGAGCCAATAGGGGATGGGGCAAAGTAAAAAATAGGTTGGGCTGAGCCAGAGAAATGGGTTCTAATCACTCAGGAAAGCCAGATGGGCTGAAGTGTGAGTAGGGGAGCTGGGACCTAGCAGAGGGACGTGGGCAATTTTGGAGCGGATATTTAGGAGGCTGGGGCAGAGCGGAGGGTGGCATGAGCTAGAGGGACACACAGCACCTCCCAGGGCCCTGCTTGATGGGGAGGGGAGACCTTTGAAGTCCCTTCTGAGGGCCAGCCCAGCCTGCCCACCTCCAGGGAGACCACAGAAGTCTCGACGAGTGTGAGGGCCCGGACGGGGCCAAATGGCCTAAGAGGATCCAGCCAAACTCCAGGGCCTCATCCCACTGAGCAGAGCCCTTCACTCCTGCCACCTGCCCCATGCCAGCCTCAGGGTGGTGGGGTCAGGAAGGGGCAGGATCTGCGGCAGCAGGGAGGGTGGTGCCTGCAGAGGAGACGTGAGAGAGGGTGGGCTGTGATGAGGGCCCGGGATCAGGGAGAGAGATGCAGAAAGAGGTCCGAAGCAGCGTGGAGTTGCAGAAAGGCAGAGGTGGGTACCTCCCCTCCTAGCCCCACCAGCCCTGGACACTGTCTCACCTGAGGACGTCTAGAAGGGGCTGCCCAGAGCTCAGAGATGCTGAGGCGGAAGGGCCCTCCCCTCGCCCCCAGAGCCCAGGTAGGGCAGCAGCCGCCGGCACCACCTGTTCTCTCTCACTGCCTGAGATGGGCCCAGGCCCTGAAGCACAGGCTTTGGCCAAGGCGAGTAAACCCTTGCTGTTGTGACCACCCACAGCGCTCCGCTCCTTTCGTATAATAGCTCCTCAGGGCTGCTGTGAGCAATCAGTGAGATAATACAGGTAACACTCAGCACAGTGCTGGCTCCACACCAGGGCTCAATAAGTGGAAGGTCTAATTACTACATGTTGTCACATCTCCGTGGTGCTTTGGACTTTCGACACAGCAATCACAGGTTCACATTCCTTCTCTGCGTTCAGCTTCACACACCCTATGCAGTAGGCAAGATGTGCTTTGTCCCCACTTAATAGATGAGGAAACTGAGACGAGCCCAGGCAAGTGGTTCCCTGGCCACCCAATGAGTTAGCAGCACAGAGAGGACAAGAATTCAGTTCTAAGTCTAGTGTGTTTTCACTGCTGTGTGTTTCTTCTATAAAATGCAAGACTTTCATCCTTATTTCAGAGTTGAGCAGACTCTAATCACCTTCCTTTGTCTCCTAACAGCCCTGCTGTAAAGAGCTAAAATATCAGAGAAATGTAGTGCTGGAAGGTAGCCTTCAAGAACATCCCACCCCCTGAATTTCATGAGACACAGAGAGGCCACATACTCACTCAAGGTCATATAGCATATCAGCAACAAAGCCAGGACTGGAATCTGGGTCTGGTGTTCTTTCATCTATACCTGCTGCCTCTGTAGGTCTTAGCGACTTTTCTCCCCATTTCAGAGATGAGAAAATCCAATCTAATCCCCTAGCTCTACCTTAGAGGACATCGCTTCTGCAGTGACCTTAGAATGGCTGGTGGCTTTAGAATCTGATTAGAATCTTATATTTATGAACCATTATCAACAAAAGGGAAGGGCCATGGAGCGAAAAGATGATGTGTTAGGGGTAATAAACTCTGCAGATACTTTAAATTGCATTTCAGGGTCTTATTCCTCTTGCTAGAGAGATGGGTTTGCGAATTCAGAGTAGGGTTGTTTAAAATGTATTTCGCGGGCTTCCCTGGTGGCGCAGTGGTTGAGAGTCCGCCTGCCGATGCAGGGGAGGCGGGTTCGTGCCCCGGTCCGGGAGGATCCCGCATCCCGCATGCTGCGGAGCGGCTGGGCCCGTGAGCCATGGCTGCTGAGCCTGCGCATCCGGAGCCTGTGCTCCACAACGGGAGAGGCCACGACAGTGAGAGGCCCGCATACAGAAAAAAAAAAAAAAAAAAAAAAAATGTATTTCGCATTTTAAATAACCGTGGTTTTCTTAGATGAGGGGAAAAAAACTGGTCAAAACCGCAAACTCATAGGCTTTTCTGAAAGGTTACAAAATAAAATGTTCTTTGCTGGAGGATATAAAGGCAGTGGCTCTCTGTTTGACAAAGGAGAGGGCTCTGCTAGATAAATCTTGCATTATGAACAAATGAGAACTCCCTCCCTCCCTTCCTGGTCAGCTTAATTCATTGTTGCTTATCTGCAAATCCAATAACGCTGGTAAAACAAACCCCTCCTGCAGGCTGAGGACAGGGGCCTGGGCACTTCTCCTCAGAAACCTTTTCCTATTTATAACCTCAGCGCCTGCTCCTTGGAAAGCTGGGCTTAGATGCCCTGTGGGGAAGCAGGCAGGGATGCTGTGCTTCAGCTCCGGGTCTCCCAGCCACAGCCCACCCCAGTCTGGGTCCTCTGAGCAGAACCCCCTCCAAGATATTGATAAATTTCCCGGCTCAAAATTGCCAACGTTTTTAATGCCTCCGTGCATTGGAGTGTGGCCACCTGGGTGCCACCTCGGTAATATATCATACTACATGAGGTGACTAAGGATATTTCAATTGCACAGCTTTTAAAATATTATTTATTAATTTACCAAACCCCTTGTGCACTGAGTGTTTGTCTACTGTCTGTCTCCCCACGGCCACGGTGGCGGGGCGTTGTCTGTGCTGTGGAGGGGTCCCCAGGAGGTCTAAGGAGCCGAAACCTGGAGTTAAGAGGAAGCCAGCACCTGGAAGGAGGGACCACCTGAAAAGGAGGATGTGGTCCTAGGGTGGCCTCACTGATGGACTAGACTGCGTCTTTCTCACCCTGGGCAACTCTTCCTGAGACCATTTGTGCATGTGCCAGTGTATGGAGCTTCTTTATAGGACATTAGGCTTTCCTACAGTATTGTATCTCATAAACCTGTTCCTCTGTCATTAAATTCCTCGTAAAGGATGCTCAGTGGTCCATCCTGTGAACGTAGAATTATTTACTTAACCGAGTCCCAACTGATAGGGACTCGGTTAAATAAACTCGTTTTGTAAACCCCAGCTCCTGCCAATCTCCCCCATTAGAAATAAAGCTGGGATGACTATCTCTGTACATTAACTTTTGACGCCAGTGCATGTTTCCCTTGGCTAGATTTCTAGGACAGGAATTAATGAGTCGAAGGTCTAAGGCCGTCATCGTTGGGTTTTCTCTAGAGGATAGCCATTACACTGTAGGCTCTAGAACTCTCGGCTGCCTCAGTTTGATTTGAACTCTTTCACTTATTTTCTGTGGGACTTTGAGCAGGTTATGTAACCTCCTGTTTCTTCATCTGCAAGATGGGGATAGTAACAGTACCTACCTCATAGTGTTGTTGTGAGGATTAGATGAGAGAAGCCATGTGTAGCTGTTGGGTTGACTCATGAGATGGAATCATAAAGTCAACCTTATTTTTGTGTCCTGTGGTCTCTTTAATTTTATTCTTTGAGGCTGTTTTTTCCCCCTAAACCTAGATGAAAGTGAGGGTAAGTCCCATGACTTTTCTGGCTGTTTCCAAGTAACCAAAGGTTGTCCTGTCAGTAATTAATATGTCCTGTCTATTGTGATAAAAAAAACAAACTTTAAACTTCAGAGTTACACCAGCTTCTCTTGCCCATCCCAGTCTACTGCAGGCCAGCTGCTTGTGGGAGAGGGTCCATCCTGCAGTTCTGACCCTCTCCAGGGTCCAAGGTGAAGGCACAAAGCAGGAGAGGAGAGGAGAAGGGCTAGAAAGTTCTTCCCTGACCGATATTCTGATGAGCTGGTGTCACACTCTCTGGGCCGTCTCTATCGTTGGGGTGTTTTGTGGGTTCTCAGGAACCATTCCATCACTGGGATGTCTCCCCAAGCGAAGCTCCCTTGATGCGGGTGATGCTTTCTCACCATGGCCATCCTATGGACCCATTCTCAGGCCCTGGGAAAGCTGAACTCATCCCCTCCCGCACTGTGACCTCCCCCAGACAAGGGGTCCCTCTGGGCTGGGATCTAAGACAGTCACACCTGTTGTTCATGCTGGGGCCCACACTGGTCCACAGGAAATACTCCTGTATCCATCACTCCACAAACCTGAGAGCACAGGCTGACCCTGAAGCAGCAGCACCTTCTCAGCCATCAGGACAGGCATGACTCAGGTGCCCCAGCACTGTGGTCCCAAGACTACCGTGGCCACATACTGAGCTGTCCTCAAGCTCTCTCTCCGGATTGGAGGTGAAAGCCATAACCCCTCCACCCCTCCCACTCAGGGCTCACTGGACCCTTGGGGGCTTTTCTAAAACTCCTTTTTAACCTCCAACAACCCTTTTCTCAGCCTCCTATATTTTGTATGTACCAGAAATGTGCCAGCTAATGGTACAGCCTCTTCTCCATGTCACATTTGGTGGTATCCCACCCCACTCTCGGATGTGATACCTATTGCCTTGGAGCCTCACTGAAGAGTTCCATTTCATCCCCCTATTGCCCATAGTGCTTTTATGAAACATGTAGAGGGTGCCCAGCATAGAGTATGTGCTCCGCAAATGATGGTCACGTCTGAATCAATCTCATAGGCTCTCCATTTACATCGACTTCATCACCATTCCATTTGGTTTTCTTCCTATTACTTTGTTTTTTGCTTTCTGAGTCTTATGTTTCCTTTAGACTATGATCATTTTTTTTTCCCTTTTTTTTTTTAACTGGCTGCGTGCTGTGGCGTGTGAGATCCTAGCTCCCCGACCAGGGATCGAAACTGCATCCCCTGCATTGGCAGCACGGAATCTCAACCGCTGGACTGCCAGGGAAGTCCCTAGACTAGGGTCACTTTTGTTGCTGTTGTGGAGATTTTTATTTGCTATTCTCTTAGGCAGAGACAAAATAGACATATTGTTTTTAATTCTGCTAGTGGTTACTCTACATTTTCCCACAGACATCAGTAAGCCTATTTATCTCACTTTTTTTTTTTTTTTTTTTTTTTTTGGATCCTCCCTGGTGCTGGGTACGAAGGCACACAGAGGAGAAATATGAATAAATGTGGTTTTTGTCCTTGAAATATGGGACACAGAGCAGCTGGACATGCACAGGACAGTAGCACGCCCTCCCATTTGTGCTGGACATTACAGTTTACAAAGGGATTTTGTGGCACGTGCCGTTCCCTATGAAGTGTGGTGATGCCCGTTCTCAAGGGAAACACTGCATCTCAGAGAGGCTGAGGGTCAGTTAAGTGGGGAAGGAGCCAGGTCCTCCTGGTGTTTTTCGGGGCTCTGTTCTCCATTTTAACATGCTCTCTCTTTTTTTTTTTTGCGGTACACGGGCCTCTCACTGCTGTGGCCTCTCCTGTGGCATGGGGGATCTTCCCGGACCGGGGCACGAACCCGTGTCCCCTGCATCGGCAGGCAGACTCTCAACCACTGCGCCACCAGGGAAGCCCCTATTTATCTCACTTTAATCATGTGTAATGAGGCAGTAGTCTTTGTATATTCTGCAATTTGAAGGGGAATTTCAGAGGGCACTCTCTGGCTGTGCATGCATGAGCCACCATCTTGCCATGACATCTGCCCAACAGCTTTGCAAGGCACTGGGCCCTGGTGTAGGGAGTTTCATCTCTGCCCTGGACTTTCCCATTCACCATCTAACAGTTTTCAGTACCTCTGGTCTTGTCTCCCTTTATCCTCCATTTTGCTCCCAATTCTCTCTTTCTAAAAGGTACATCTGGACAGGTTACCCTTGGCTTAAAACACTTTAGTGGTTCCCCACTGGCTGCAGGATAAAATCCAAGCCCCCCAGCTGGGTGCTCAGGGGACCATGTGACCTGACCCTTGTGCCATACTGAACCACTCACCTACATGCCACCACATTAGGTGATTTGTACTAGGTTTTCAAGTGCATTGGTCACAGACTCACATCCCCTGCCTTTGTTCATGTCATCCTCTTTGTCCAGAATGCCCTTTGGTAAAAGAGCCCAGGACCACGCCTGGCCAGCCGTAGAATCTCAGGAACTGTTAAACTTCCCCCCCCACTTCCTTTCTCATCTGTCTATCAAAACCCTCCTCGGGACTTCCCTGGCGGACCAGTGGTTAAGACTCTGCGCTTCCACTGCAGCGGGGGTGTGGGTTCGATCCCTGGTTAGAGAACTAAGATCCCGCATGCCTTGCAGTGAGGCCAAAAAAAACCAACAAACCTTCCTCATCCTTCAAGGTCCAATTCAACTGTCATCCTTTCTTATTCTCAGGAAACGCTTGTCCTCACCTGACTCCCCTTCCTTCAGTACAATTGGCTGCTCCCAACGCTTTGTACACCTGGATTGTGACTTCAGAACCTTGGTGCTTTCTGTCTCTCCTGCCAAACTGAAAGCTCCCTGAGAGCAGGGTTGAGCCTGATGCCTGCCAAAGTGCTGCGTGGACCCTTGAGCCCAGTCGGGTTGAGCTGCTGTTTGGTTGATTGCATTGCTTTCCTCAGAATGCAAGGGTACGACGCCAAGCTAGGAGGCAGGACACCATGGGACTTGGTACCAAATCTGAATAGATATTCTTTTATTATTTATATCCTTTTGCTTCCAAAATTGATGAGAGGTGGCCCACACTCAATAAAACAGTTAAATTAGAAATAGAACATTTAAGACTCCACATGGAAGTAACATGGTGCCAAAATGCTAACCTTCGTCCTTGGATGAACTAATCCTCGCTGAGGGGAGCTTGCACTGGGGTCCTCTCCAGCTGGGATGGCAGATGTGAGGGTCTCCTTCGGGTTGTTTCTGTTCCCATGCATTCTTTCACTCCACTCACAAACCATGACTATGTTTGAAAATGTCTAAGATGCAACGAGGAGAATTTAAATTCACAGCAAATACCTCATCCTGGAGGAATTGGACAGGAGGTGAGGAGGCCGTGTGGGTTTGCTATGTTTCAGTAGAGGTAACCTTGTTCCTGGGCTAAATTTAGGAAGCTTAGGTACTCCTTCAAGGGTCAGTGTACAGCAGAGCTGTATTTTAACCACAGCTTAGTACAATATTCTTCACACTGCTTTCTGGAGTGGCTTTTTGGTAGAAGCCAAGGGCCTAGGCTTAAAATGTCAACCAGGGAAGTCATCTAAGCAGCAAAACCCACCACCAGTTCTGAGTTGAGTGTGAACACTCACACATCCCCGTAGAACTCACAGAAGCACATGCTTAGATTCTCCCCATGCACACACATCAACATACCAACTAACAAATGTTCTTGTGCAGACCCATTCTGACTGCAGGGACACCTTACACACACACACACACACACACACACACACACACACACATACATGGCACACAGCCCCACTGGCTCCCCCATATCCCACATGCACACACAGCCTTGGCAGGAAGAGACATGGAGAGCCGTCTTATTTCTGCACCTCACTCTGACTCCTGATTTTGCTCCCTTAGGACAGAACTTAAAGTGTCTATTTAATAGATTCAATTACTCCAGGCTCCCGAGACCTTCCAACTTGATTCTGATTGCTTTAAGGTGTCAGATAATTTGGGAATAAAGGGGAAAAGCAGCCTTAGGTTCTTGAAGAGGAAGTCATCTGAGCTCATCTCTGAAGTGGTAGCTGCTGATGGTCTGGAGGGTGGGGCTGACCTCTTGCTTCCTTGCAGGGTTCTGTCCATAGGTCCTGACAGACAGAGGCTGGCAGGTAGTGATTTGCTATGCTGCCTTGGTCTCCAAGGCAGGGACCAGTCCCTTTCTGCTGCCTCTCCTGGGAGCCCGACAGGGGTGAAAACGGAGGCCCAGGCCAAATGTCCCAGCAGGCAAGGAAACAGCCCTCCTTTTTGCCCCCTGCACCCTACTCTGGGGTGAAGTTTTTTGTCTGACCTCTGTCCCCATTGACAGTGATAGCTCTTGGAGATTGATAAATAATCAGAGGTCACAGCCTTTGGCAAGTGTCGATGCTGTGCCAGATGGAGATGGATATGACCTGTCCACTCCAGAAGCCTGAAGAGGGAGGCTGGGTGTGTGTGCGTGCATGCATGTGCACTGCAAGAACTGTGATAGGTAGGAGGAAGCTAAGGACAAGGGCTGTGTGTGAATCCTGGCTTCACCATTGACCAGCTGTGTGACTTTGGGCAAGATCTTTGCCTTCTCTGTGCCTTAGTTTCTTCTGCTATAAAATGGGTATGATAATAGCACCTACCTCCTAGGGTGGTTCTGAGGATTACATGAGTAACAGTATATAGCTAGCACCTGATGCTCAGCAAATGCTCCAAATGTCCTGGTTATTGTTTTTATAGCAAATGTGTCAGGCTGCAAGGCTGGCAAAGTCCTGGGGTGGGGAGTCCCGGCTGTGGACCCAGGGCAGCAGGATGGGGCCCTCCCTCAGCCCATTTGGCTGTCCTTACACTCTCTCCCCACCAGTCAGGCAGTCAAAGGATCCCACATGGACACTCTTCTGCCATGGTTGGGGGACGGCACTGCTGAATCCAGGGTACACAGGAGGACACCCACCTGCAGTGTGGAGACGGTGCCCCTCATCAGATCCCTCCAAGATCACCTGGTCTCTCCTCCCTGCTTCTGCCAACCCTGCTGTGGACTTGCTATCCTTCACCTCAACATTCCAGAGTTTGCTTTGAAGTTGGTGCTCATCACAGCCAGGACCTCCTCAGTGCTCAGAGACTTTAAGATTATCTTTGTTGAGTGGTTTTTGCCTCCATTTAAGTGTGGCCCTTAGAAAGGGCTTTGGAGGGCAGAGACCCTGGTTTCTTTTCAGCTCCATGGCTGCCAAGCTTTATGTCCTTGGGCATCTTAGCCTTCCTGAGGCTTTATTCTCTGGGAAACAGGAACAACTACTTGCCTCTCAAGGCTGCCGTGGAGATTAAGTAATATAAATTTACAAGGGCTGGGGATGCAATAGACGGTAAATGTATCCTTGTCTTGACTGCTTAGAGGGGAAGCACTCCTCCGCAATGAGGAAACACCTCCTTTACTAAAACCAAAGAAAGGTCCCCCGGGGGGCATGTGAGAACTGGAGGCAGCATGGAGCGGGGAAGCTCAGCCTCCATGCTTCGGACCTGAACGTTCCCCAGTACCCCTTTCGGTCCTTTTTGGCATCATTCCCTTCCTATACAACTGGATCCCACCCCCTACTTCTCCCCTCCCCCTCCATTTGAGCATAGGTTTCCCATCCCTTAGTGGAGATAGGCAGGCCAGGTAGGCAGGTGTTAGAATTATCCCCGTTTCACAGAAGGAGAAACTGAGGCTTGAGGTCGGAGACCCGCCCAGTGACAGCGCCTGTTCACCCAAAGTGGGCTCAGGCGCGGTCACGTGTGCGGAGCCTGGGGACCCGGGCTTTCGGTGAGGGGGATGGGGGCGTTTGGGACGCCGGAGCCGGCCTGGGGGTGGGGTCTCCGCCGGGGGCGGGGCGAGGGAGGAGGGGGCGGGCCGCCGCTGCCACCAAGCAGAGCTCGGGCGCTGGGCGCGGAACCCAGCCCCTCTGGCGGCGCCGGGCGGTGCGGACGGCCTTTCCCGCATCCACGCGCGCGCGCGCACGCCCGCCCGCCCGCGGCGGC
>NW_006787051.1:1730258-1794954 GCF_000442215.2 Lipotes vexillifer
GGCCTCGGCGGGGCCCAGCGCTCCGGCCCGGGAGGATGCGGCCCTGGGCGGCCCGGGAGCTGAGCAGGGCCCCCGCGCCGGCCCCCGCGGGCCCCGGCCTCCGGAGCCGCAGCTGCCGCCCCGCCCCCGAGAGACATGACTTCCAAGCCGCATTCCGACTGGATTCCCTACAGGTACGCGGGCGCCGGCCCCCACCTTCTCTTCGACTCGGGGGCTCGGGCCTGGCCCACCACCCTCCAACGCTGAGGGCTTGGGGCAGGGTCGAGGGTGCCGGGCCAAGGTGCCCACCACCCCGAACTCGGAGCGCAGGGCTGGCTGGGGACACTGGACTGGGGCGCAGGGCAGCTGTACCCTCTTCATCTGGTCCAGCCCCGGGGGCGCGGGTTGGAGGCTCTGGGCCTTCCTGCCCCAACTTTGGGGGCCCCAGTGGACTGAACTAGCCTGCTCCGCTCCCCCACTTATCCGCCGGGGTTGCTGGAAGAGGCCAGTGCTCTGGGCCTGTGTGGGTTTTGGGGCAGTCAGTGCCATGTGGCCGCCTGGGGAGGGAGTGAACGGTGCTGAGCCCCCTCCTAGGCCTAGCACACTGGTCTTACGCCAGTATAGCGGCGTACACACACCCATACATCTGCAGGCATGCATCCACAGGACCAAAGACTCTCCTGCTGGTCGGTTCACACACTCAGGGCATGAATTCCTGGAGACAGTCATTCCGAACCTAAAGCACAGACTGCTTTTATATACAAGCACCATGTATTGCTACACACACACACACACACACACACACAGATTCTCGGGCTCACACAGGTGTACTCCTGCCTATCCCACACACACTGATTCTCGGGCTCACACAGGTGTACTCTTGCCTATCCGTGCACATACACATCCTATATTTGGGGAATACCTGCCTCCCACTACCCACACACAAGACTACTCATATGTTTCAGAGTCAGAAATCCACTTGCTAACTGGTTTACACCTGGACACACACCAACTCACAATATATGAGAACTGCCTTCACGTGCACAAGAGCACCTAGGAACCCAGGCACACTCAGGGAAGCATGGCCACCCTGTGTTCCCTGATGCTGTGGTCTGTCCCAAGGACAGCTGGGCTTTCTTGCCTGTGTGGAGGTCGGGGTGGGGGAGGGGGTCCCTGGGGCTTGCACAGGTGCAGGCCTTTCTACATCCACTCTACTCCATTCTCTTCATTACCACTGGAAAAGAGCTCATTGCCATAGCAGCACCAGATCCTTGGCCACCCATTGGCTCCTTGGTTGCCATGGGCTACGGGGCTATCTCCAGGCCTCCCCTGAGAGGCATGTGTGTAAAAGGGGTGCCCACTGCTAAGGTCCACTATGTTCTTGCTGGCCCAGGTGCACATGCTTGTGGCTGGTAGGCACAGACTCTCCAGACCTGCCTTGTATCACAGCCTACCCTCAAAGGGAACTGATTCCAGTCACTGATAGAAAGTAATTCTGACAGAGCTCTTCTATGAGTCTGTCCAGACAGCATCCAAAATGGAAACCAGCTGAAACTGCCTGAGGCTTGTTAAAAGCAGATCCTTCTACAAACAAGCACCTGTCACTGGCCTGGGGATTCAGAGTTTCTCTTGAGAATTGTTGTTGTCTCTAATCTCAGCACCTTTGGGGGCTTCAGGGCTTCCCAAGTTAGCATTTGTGGGTGCCCCTCCCACCAACACACACACATGTGTGCACACACACGGGTCAACCCAGGGTTTCCGGTAGACGTATACAGTCACACCTCAGAGTCTCGCATAGACCAGGAGATTCTCCCATCAGGGGACCGGGGCTGTGCTGACTTAGGAGGGCTGTTACCCTGCACAGGGCATCCCGGCTGGGGGCACAGGGCATCCCGGCTGGGGGCACAAGTCGTTTCCGGAGCATCCTGGCCTTCTTGACAACATGTGGGCTAAGGACCTTCTAGAAGACAGTGCCGCCACAAAGAGTATCATTAACCTTTTCTAATCACCCAGCAGAGGTGCCTGGACAGTGCCTGTGGGCTCAGAGGCCTCTAGTGCTGGGGAAGTACCTGAATGGGGGTGCAGATGGCAGGGTGGTGGCCACAGACTAACTCAGGAGGCAGGGGGGACAGGGGCAGCACATGGGGCTGGGATATGACGGCGTGTTTAGGATATGGCAAGCTGGGGGCCAGGCCAGATCGTGGTTCAAGAAGCCTCTCCCAGGAGCCAAGGACCAAAGCAACTTGTAGAGTGAGTACACAGGTCTTAGAGAAAGTCTGCCTCAAGCTGGGGAGGCTTAAGCCTGCCTCTGGGAAAGAGGGCCCTGGGGAGGTCGGGTCGTCTCTGGAAAATGGCTCTGTCCTCCGGCGGCGAGTGCCCAGGCACTGGCATCCTACAGAGAGTGATTTGGCACTTGCCCCAGCCTAGGCCCAGCAATGCCATCCCCTCATTCCTTTCTTGAGCCCACACACTCCATCTGGAGCACAGAATCCTGCCACCCCGAAGCCCAGCCCCGGGGAGCAGCTGGGCACCCTTGTGGCCCTGCCCTGGGCACTGTCCCAGTGCTCTGCCACCCTGCCTTCTTGCTCTGTGGCAGGGAGGGTAGGTGTCTAGCTGGGGGCGGGCTGTAGTCAGAAGTAGCCAGACTCTCTCCTGCCTTGCTGGGGTCTTTCTGAGCCTGCACTGTGCCTGGGAACGCACTGGACTTGGGTGTAGACTTCCAGAATGGGGAGATCTGGCTGAGAGGAGATGCAAATTGCCTTTTGCACTAGCAGGGCTGCTGATTGCAGTCAAAGCCACATGCCTGCCTGATTACAGAAAGTGGGACAGAAGGCGGCAAGGCAGTGCGCTTGCAGATGAGGGGGATGGGTACGTGTGCACGTGTTTTCGTGTGGGGTTTCCCTCATGTCAGACTGGAATGTGTCATTTGGCTTGGGGACCAGAGGTCGGTCGATATCTCGTTAGCTCTCCTGGTGAGGGTTCTCTTCTCTCTGTGGTGGTTGCACCTGCGTCCCCTGGGCCCAGCTCCTTTTCTTTGAAGCAGTGACAGCTGGTGATAATCATCTTAAGGGTAATTGTGACTCAGTTTATAATGATCACAGATTAATTTCACATTCTGACTTACAAGCGAGCCGTTTAGTTGATAAAGTGTAGCAATTGGAATAGCTTTTTGCCTTTTTTTCTATTATTACTACTACTGATTTCTATTTCTGCCATTCTGTCTTCACCTGTGTTCTTGAGGAGCATTAACTGTCCCTGGTTCATGATTTTACAACTTTTTATAGGTTGTAGGTGGAGTGCTGAGTCAGGAAAGCCTATTGCCCACAGGTGTATTGGAGGGTGGGAGTGATGGCCAGCCCTGTCCTCAGTGCTCTGTCTGCACGGTTCTGCGGCTGTTGCCCAGTGTCTCCCTCACCGGGCCGTGAACTCCTGGAGACCAGGAACTGCATCTAGAGAGCAACCTGTTTGCCTGGCATGACCCAGCATGGACGTGATGCCCACTACTTTGAATCAAAGTGGCATCCCCAGGGAGATTTTAGGACTGCCGGGCTTTCCTGGCGCCGCTGTGTTCTCAGCACACCTAAGGGCTGCAGTACTATCCCCTCACAATGGGGCTTTCTGAGTGCTGCTGGAAGAGCACAGCTCTAGGTCGGAGAATGAGAACCTCAGGCAGGAGTGGCCCTCACAGGCTGCCCAGTCCTCTGTGTGAATTCTCCCTGTGTAGCATCCCTGCGAACAGCCTCCATTCAGGTGGACGAGAACGTTAGAAAATCCTCCCTTGCGGTGGTGAGCCTAAGCCTGTCTCTGGGTTTCCCCTCCTCTTGGTCCTCGTTAAGATCCTCCTGGATCCTCCTGGATCCCCCTCCTCTCACTCTGCTTACCGGGGAATGGAATGACTACTCATTAAACAAGACTCCGACTCTCAGTTCTCTCTCTGGGCAGAGCCTCAGAGGTGCCCAGACTCTGGCCCACTGCTTCCCTTCTGGCAACAGGAAGGAAGAGCAGAATCTCCGTTCCCAGTTCCACAGGGAGTCTGTCTCCTCTCCCACCCTGAGCGTCTTTGGGAAGGCTTCTTGCTGCTGCCTGGGGTGGAAGGAGGACGCACAAGGTTGACAGATGATTCAGGGAGCAGGGATCTTGTGATGCCCTCAGATTGGTCTCTGCCCTCCTCCAGCGCGGATCCTGGAGCCGCAGGCGGGGGCCTGGGTGTGGCCTGTCCAGCTGTCCAGCAGCGAGCAGAGTGAGGCTTTTATTCCCTCTCTCTGGACCCCTGCTCCTGTCGCTGTCCTCCAGGCCTCAGCACCCCCATGGGATGGCTTTGATACTGATCAGTCACCTCAAGGCCTCTGTGAACAAAACCGCAAAGTCTTTCATCAGGCTGCTGTCAAGCCCTGTCTCCTCCATTCTGCCTGCATGGGAAGACCTGGGTTTGGGGGCCCACCTGTAAGACTTGGCCACTTCCCGTTAGGTTTCCAGGGGCTTCTGAATTCATACTCTCTTAGTGAACAGTTAGTATCTCTTCTATTTTGTGTCCCCTGTAAGTCTGCTGAGAGGGCTGCCTTGTGTCAGGTCACTGATAAACTCGCTAACCAAGAGCAGCATGATGCTAAAAACCTCCTTTGATGATGGCATGACGCACTGTTGCCAGAACCTTTGTCCGTCTGACTGGCCTGGCATACCGCTTACGTGGCTTTGTCTCGCCCGCATGGTATCGCTGCTGGCCCCTGTAGCTCCACGCGGAAGCCTGGCTGTACTGTCCTCCTGTCTTTTCTGATAGGTCCGTGGACGTGTGCCCTGACTTGCTGGCACACTTGGCCTAACCCTAACGGTCACGTCCCTTCTAGCTATTCAGTTGACCCCTTCCACACGGTCTTACCTGGGGCCACATTGATCTGCACACTATAATTTCTTCCCCCATCTGAACAGAAGGCTGTGTTTGCATGCTTCCAGCCTTAGAGCAGCTCCTCAGTTTCTTTTTTGTTCTTTAGAGATCCCCAGCTCTGGCTCCTGGTCTCTGTTTGCATGGCTGAGCATTAGAATCACCTAAGTCACTTGCTTTAAAAAAGGAAGTGTAAGGTGGACGATTCATTGTGGGGCATCTTCCCCAGCAGGTCTGAATTATCAGGTGAGGCTGAGTGCCCCCAGCAGTTTGGATTCACCTGGTAAGTTTGGGAGCCAGTGGCTGGAATGGAGACGCCTCATCTTGTGAGGCTGGAACTCTTGTGAGCAGTGGGGTCCTCTCCCTTCTGGAGCTGCCCCACCTTGTGTCTTTCCCGCGATGTTCCAGTTAGCCACTCGGCAGCAGAAGCCACAGATCCAGACATGCTGGGTGGGCGGGTGGGGTCTGGCATGCGCCACAGAGTTTGCAGCCAGGCACATTGGGTGGTCTTTCCTCCCCTGACAGCCCACTTCCCTGATTGCCTGAATCCAGCAGGGGCAGGTTCCACTGTGGCTGAGGGGAAGGAAGGAGGGCAGAGGGCGGGGAGTGGGCATGGAGAGTGGGTCTGCCCTGAGGTTGGCCTGGCCGCCAGGCCTCTGGTCAGCTCTGGTGGATTAGCTGCAGCATGGAGGTGGGGTCTAAGAGAGGGGGCACCTGCTTCCTAACTGTGTTGGCCAAGCCTGGCTGTTCCAGCCATGGGGGAAATGTCCCTGACTCTTTTGTTGTCACACATGGTTCACTCTTCGGATACCTGTCTGGCGCCTCAGAAGAAGCAAGGGGATGTGGAGGGGCTGTCTCCTGGGAGGTGAGGGGGCCACTTGGTGGGCCTTGGACAGAGCAAATGGACGGGTGGACACAGCACACCAGGTTTCTCTGGCCTTCATGAGCCAGTGACCGGTGTTTCCCGGGGCCTCCCTGGTCCGCTCCTCAGCAAGAGGAGACCGTCGTGAAGGAGCCGCCAGGGTCAGCTGGAAGACCCATCCATCAGTGCCCTGTCTCCTGTCTGAGTCTCCTGGCGGGGCTGCAGCTGGCAGCCTGGGCTTGGCAGTGGTTCCATAATAGGAGCCCGAGTCATTAAAAAGCCATTACTGTCTGCTCTCAGGGTTATCGTTTAGTGCTGTCTAGAACAGTGCCGTCAGAAAGAGGCAGGCCTGGGTGTGTCCTGAGGAAGGAAGATGCCTAGGAGAGATTCCGTCACAGGAGGTGGGAAGGCAGGGACATCTGGTGGACGGGGAGGGGAGGGGGCCTGGGCCTGCTGCGGAGGAGAGAGGAGCTTCGGTTCTGCTGTCCCTGGAGACGCCGTCATTATTGTCATTGTTCAGCTGTGTGCAGGGGAGTCTGTCATTCACCAGGGACAGATGTTGTGTGCTCCGGATACATTGTTGTCAGGCAGGAACACCACCCGGTACAGGCTTGCCCGTGCTGGGTGATGTGGTCCACCTGGTGCCTTTGTGGCTCTCCTGGAAACGCCGTGCTGTACCAGGAGCCTGCTGTCCTGCACGAGGCGCTGCCCACTCTCGGAGCCTGCTCATTCGGCTGGATTGTCGGCCCTCCTGGATGGGTCTTGCTCAGCCAGGCGTGTCCTTATTCACCGAGCACGTGTTGCTTCACCCAGCCTTGCATCGTCCACTCCTGCAGCCTGGTGCCTGGTGGTGAGGGAAGAGGTGGGCGGCTCTCCAGGCACTTCTGGGGTGTCTTGAGTTTTTGGAATCTCTTCAGAAGCCTCACCCTTGTGTTCATCCATCTTTCTTTGAAGGCCAGTGACTAAGTCCATTCTACCTATAATCGTACCTGCTGACCAGTGTTACTAAAGCCCAAGGCTCTTTGTCATTCTCCCCCGTCTGGGAATGGGGTGGGGACAGAGGAAGAGGAAGTGACGCTTTCGTGGAACTGCATGGAAAGTGGGACAGTGGCCTGTGGTAGGAAGACGTCCTCCCCTCATGCATGAGTCGAGCAGCCACTGTGACCAGCAGTTTGGAGGTGGCATTGCTAACGCGAGCTTACCTCTCAGTGGGATGTCTCCCCTTCATATTAGGGGTTAGCACCTTTCATGGTGTCAGCACCATGGAAATAATCGTCTGTGTCCTGCTCAGCCAAGCCCAGGGCTAGGGACGACTCAGGTGACTGCCCCCGGCCCTGCCCTGTGAGAATGCAGTGGCTCGCGTCATCCCAGTGAGCAAGGGAATGGCCTCTCCTGCTGGCAGGAAGGGGAGGAGCCAGCACTGCCTTGTGGAGGTGACATGGGCTCCTGTGGCCCAACCACCAGGACATGCCTGAGATGGCAGGCCTCCCCGTGTGGGCCAGGCACAGAGCATGGCAAGCAGGGCGCAGTTGGATTTCAGGCCCCATTGCTCCTCTCGGCCAGGTGGCACACAGAGCCCGACTGTAGTTGTCACCCATATCCTGGACGCCACAGACCACAGTGGACAGTGGTGTTTGCACACTCACCCTTTGAAGATGTTTCGCCCTTGCGTTCTCCAGTCAGGCCATGGACTGGAGGTGGAGAGACAGGAGGAGGAGTTGTAACCTCTCGGACCTGACAGGGCTCCCAGGCATCCTGCTCACCCTGGTGCCCCCCTCCAGCCTGTGGTGCGGCCTTCTGTGATGGGATACTCACCACCCCAGCCAGCTGGGATTTTTCAGAGCTATTCCTGTCCTCTGGGCCTGGCATTGCCCTCAGGGAGGCCATGTGCAGCTGTGCGCTCTTAGGGAGGTGGGCTACTTTAGGTAGACTGAGGCCTTGACTAGAAGCGTGTCTGTTGAGTAGTGTGTTCTCCTGTGCTCTGGCAGCTGAGGGTTTGGTGAATGAGGCTGTTCTGTGCAGGGCCCCAGATCACAACTGGGGCTCCTCTTGCGTGTAGAGCAGCCCATGGGCATCAGGAAAGTCCTTCCCTGATGGCAAGTAGGTAGGACAGCTGCTAGTTCAAAATATGCAGTCTTCACAGGTTGTGGCCAGGGAGGTGAAGCCAGAGGTGGGTGGTGGGCTGTCTGCAATCCATGGACTTGCTGCCACCCTTTGGCTGGCTTCCGCAGCACAAGTAGTTTGCCTGAGCTGAGACGACGTTTCAGGTCCATTGTTCCAGTTGGAAAGGGCTACTGCTGTCAGAAGTAGGTGGAAATGCTTCACCTTGTCTTCAGGGTGATGTGACCTCATCTTTCCCCCTTACGTGTGTACTGTACTCAGCTACACGCAAGCACACCCACCGCTTAAACAGGTGTCTGCATGCATTTATGTTCAGGTATGTGCTTACACATGTAGATGCCCTCACACATTTGGACATCTCCCAGTGCACATGCATGAGATATTCCTGCAGCCTCACACACAAACCCAACACACTTGGACATACCTGTGCAGGCATCCACACAAGGTCTGATTCAGGGGCAGGCTCTGGAATAACTGGGCCAGGGCAGCCTGGGGTTCCCAGAGCTCAGATCCTCAGGCTCCAACCCCACCCCATGCAGCTGTCCTGACCTTGGCTTTATAGGTTTGGGCCTAGGTCTCATGCATGTGTCTTAGACTAGAAACAAAGTTAAGTGGTTGGGGATCCCTACTTGTGCTCTGCCTCACTTGGCAGCAGAGCTGGTCTGTGTGAGATGATGCTGCCCGTTCCAACACCGTAGGTAGGGACTCAAGGATTTGATGCCCTGCAACCGCCCACACTGTGTCTGTGGCCAGGGAAAGGGCCCGGTGGCCGGTTGATGGGCTGTGCGTTGTTGTGCTGTGTCTGCCCTGTGCACATCTGCACCCAGCCCTAGCCATTTCCCGAGGGACTGGTTGGTGTCATAGTTTCACTCTCCCAAATGAGGGGACCTTCAGTCCTCTTTAAGTGGGGTGGGGGGGGTGGGCAGTGTCAGCATTTCCACTTTACCACCTGGAGAGCCAGGAGTTTGCCTTAAACAGGTGGGGAGAGAGTCTGCTTCAGAAGACCCAACCTCCACCAGAAAAGATGGAAAGATGGAGCTGGAGGGACAGGCCCTTGGGTCTGAAGCCCAGCCTCGGGCCTGGCTTGTGCCTGATGCCTCTGGATCTCAGTCAGGCCTGGCCCTTCTCATGGACCCAAGGGGAATGTCTCCTCTATATTTACTGGGGCAGGGCGGACTGGGAAGTCCTTGGGGAGCAGGCATCCCAGCAGGAGATAAGTCCCCAAAGTGGCAGAAAGATGGCTTCGTGTCACAAGCTGGTTCCCAGATAGTAGCTTCACCCTTCCCCCCCCCTCCCATGCCCAGCAGCCATGACGGGAGGGGTTTAAAGAGACCAGACATGGCTGGGGGTGGTCTCTGGGCTGTCCTGGCTCCTTGTGGGCAGGCCCTGAATACTCGTCTCTCCGTCCGCAGTGTCTTAGATGATGAGGGCAGCAACCTGAGGCAGCAGAAGCTTGACCGGCAGGTGAGTGAGGCTGGAGCCGGGCGGAAGGGTGGTCAGCACTGGCTATCCCGGCCAGAGTCTGGGCCGGGGGGAGGGCTGTCCTCCTCCCTGGGGTGATCCTGTCTGGTGGGGAGAGGGGCCCCTCCCAGGAGAAGAGAGGCGAGCTCTCTCCTTTACCAGCTCGGCATCAGCACTGCCCCGGCATCTGGGGCTTCTGCCGGCAGGCAGCTTGGGTGACCGCAGTTGGACGTCTGTGCCGTGATCCTGCCAGGGCAGCTGCCTGGGCTGACACTTGCCGGCTTCCGCTGCACCCCACATCTTGGGGCACCAAGGACATGAGGCCAGGGTGGGCTGTGGGCCGCACCGTGACCTCTGGAAGCGAGCTGAGCGAGCAGGTCCTCTCCGGTCCCGTCGGGGCGAGACGGCCGGCCCTCTCAGGGCCCGCCAACTCCTGTGCTTGTCCGCTGCCCCTGTAGCGGGCCCTGCTGGAGCAGAAGCAGAAGAAAAAGCGCCAGGAGCCCCTGATGGTGCAGGCCAACGCCGACGGGCGGCCCCGGAGCCGGCGGGCCCGGCGGTCGGAGGAGCAGGCCCCCCTGGTGGAGTCCTACCTCAGCAGCAGCGGCAGTGCCAGCTACCAAGGTACACCCCACCCTCGGGACAGCCTGGGGAGGCCCCTGCGCTGCAGCCTTAGACCCCAGCACTGCTTTGGGGAGCCCCTCCGGGACTTGCTGCTGCCCTGGGTAGGTGGGGGGCTCATCCTGTCAGGGGTGCCCAGGCTGAGTATGGCTCCCGGCCCAGATGGGCAGCTGAGTGGGGCAGGCGGAGGGAGGCTGGGACCTGGAGCCTTGGGCTCCTGAGTCTGCTGCTGGGGCCAGAAGGGACAGCTTTATGGACCCTGGAGTTCAAAAGTCCAGGTTTCTGATCTGAAACATTTCCCTGAGAGCAGGAGGCAGCTCCCAGGAGCAGAACAGTCTGCTGCCTGCCAGCATTCTGCCTCCTGGGAGGAATCCATCTTAGCTTCCTGCCTGCCCAGTGCCTCTTATGACAGACACCTGTTGCCTCCCCGCCCTGGCCTTCCCACACCCTCAGTGTCCTGGCTTCTGGCCTGCAGGTGCCTGCACGGAGCCGTGCTAGCCAGCAGCCTGCAGCTCCCTTCTGTGTTTGTACACTGTGGCTCTCGGCAGGGGACTCTCCGCAGCTCATCCTGGGGCCGGGGACCGGGTGGCTCCATTGCATCCCAGTGCTCGGCACCCTCCTTCCTGCTCAGGACCCTGGGCTGAGCGGACGGTTGGTCTCTCTGAGCCTGAAAGGAGGACTCAGACTCAGTCCCCGCTGCCCCCTGCTGGTGGCGGCAACCACAGGGGGGCTTCTCCATCAGCCAGTGACTCTAAGAAGGTTGCAGGCATCTGGCTTTTGCAGCTGGAAGGAGCCACAGTGTTCCCCTCCTTCTGCGGCTTCCTCAGGGCGTGCTGCCTCCAGCCACTTCAGTCTACTGGTCGTTGCCTCGCCTCGGGGCCCCTTCACAGCAACGCCCCTGTGTGCTTCAGTTCAGCAGCTCGGGCCACAGCTGGTGTGTCTGTGCTCCACCTGAGAGGCCCTTCGGAGGAGGGTCGGTCTCGGAGGCAGTCCCAGCTTTGCTCCACAGGGAACTGGCCTCCAGCCCCACCCTAACCTGGCAGGCTTCTCCGCATGCTTCGTCTGTGGGTGCCGCCCCAAGGGTGGCGGAAGTGCCTTGCAGAGAAGGCCCCCGCGGTTCTGCATCCAGTGGAGCCTGGCACCTGGCCATCCAAGGCTACCCGTGGGAGGGGAGCCTGCTCCTGGGACTTCAGGCCAGTTTGCGCCAGAGCCAACGTCTTGAGACTTTGAGAGAGTCTGGCAGGTCACAGCTGTGCGGTCACTTTGGCAGGTGTTTCTTGAGCACCAACTGTGTGCCGGGTAGGGCCAGCCCCGCAGAGAGACTGCAGCCCCTCTGAGACAGAGCGAACGGCCCAAGTCAGAAGACAGCTTGCTCACTTGTCATCTGCTCGCTGGTCCCCATGAGCGAGTCACTTACCTTCTCTGGGTCTGTTTCCTGCCCTGTAAAGTGAGGAAAGTTGTGTCTCAGGGCTTTGAAAATTGAAGCAGCCATGGTGTGTTCCACGAGCCAGTCAGCTGAATGCTGTCCCCCGCTGAGACTCCAGACCCGGCTTCCCCCGCTCTGAGGAGGCTGCTCGCCCAGCGGGCTGACCTGGGGTTCCGGTTTCCAGGAGCCCCGCCCACCCTGCCCCCTGTAGCCTCCGCTGCCTCCTGCTCTGCCCTCTGCTGGCACTTGGTGTTATATACAAGGGGATCATTCTCAGGAAGATGAGGGAGTGTGACATAAATCAGAACTGACAGTTTATCCAAGTAATGAGTTTCTGACCTACTGGCCATGCTCATTCATGTTGTATATTTACCCATTGCTTAAATGTCTATTGAGGGTCTGTTCGTGTCAGGCTCTGGATTAGAGGCTGGGGGTCCAGGGTGAGCACAAACGGATGTGGTCTGTGTTCTCTTATGGACCCTAAGGTCTAGGAGGAGAGAGAATGAAGTAGATTGTTACAGGTGTGCTTTGCGGAAAGAAGCCGGGCCCAGTGAGTGAGTGGCAGAGAGCCTGCTCCCAGGCTAGCGGCCAGAGAAGGGCTTCCCTGAGGAGATGATGTCTGAGCTGGAATCTGCGGGATGAATGGGAGTTGGTGGGAGCGTGGGCGGGAGCAATGAGGGTGGTTCAGGTGGTGAGACCGCAAGAGCAAGGCCCCGTGGCAGGAGGGAGTCCAGGACGTACAAGGCACCGGAGGAGCCTGGTGCACCTGGGACTTGGGGTGCCCGAGAGCTGAGGAGCGCGCAGTTAGGCCAAGGGGAAGGCCAGACTTGCAGGAGGATGTCGGTGGTCATCTTAAGAGCACTAGGAAACCACCCAAGGACCTTGAGCAGATTGGGGTTCTGAAGTGTGGAGAGCGTGGAGACACCCAGCAGTGGCCCTTCCGAGACCTCTCTGTTGGCGTGCGGCTCCTGGTGTCCCTTATTGTCCTGCCTCAGGGGCTCATCCCATGAGGCCAGTGCAGCTCCCTGGGGTGCTGGCCCTCGCTGTGGTCTCTCCCAGGGGCTGCAGCTTTTCTGTCTTTCACCCACCATTTCGATGGCCCACATTCTCCCAGACGCTCTCCCACCCCCTCCCAGACTGCTCTGCTTCTGGGTTGGCCGTGGTGCGGGCCAGGCTGTTGACTTAGCACCCCGCAGGGGCTGGGCTGGTGCCGCCTCCTTCCCGCTTGGCCTGCCTGGCAGAGGCGGCGTGTGGAGGCCCTGGCGGGCCTTGGCCAGTGGTGGGGGAACTGGGAAGTGTGCTGGAGCTCTGGTCTCACCTTGCGCCCATCTCTCTCTCTCTCTCTCTCTCTCTCCCCCTCTCGCTCTCTCTCTCTCTTTCTCTCTTTTCCTCCAGGAATTAATACAATCAGCATTCCATCTCACATCCATGATTTTTCTAAGACTGCCAGAAAACCCACAAATGACTGTGCAGTTATCTCCACAATCCTGTTTAAAACATCACCATTGTGTTTGACTTAATATGGTACTTTGCATTGACCACGACATTTGTTTTACAGCTTCTCTGAGGCATAATTTACAGAACATAAAATCCACCCTTTTAAAGAGTACAATTCAATGGTTTTTAGTATATTCACAAAATTGTGCAACAATCATGTTAATCTAATTTTAGAGCATTTTCATCACCCCAAAAAGACACCCTATTATCCATTAGCAGTCACTTCTCATCCATCCCTAGCCCAGCTTCTGGCCACCTCTAATTATTATTTTTTGGTCTCTATTTGCCTATTCTGGTCATGTCATGTAAATGGAATTATGTAACATGTGCTCTGGTGTATACAGCTTCTTTCACTTAGGATAATGTTTTGTAAAGATTCATCCGTGTTGTACCACACATCAGAACTTCATTCCTATTTATGGATGAAATATATCCTATTGTACGGAGCTCTCTCGCTCTCGCTCTCTCCTGAGCAGTTCAGGAGGCCGACTCGCTTGCCAGTGTGCCATTGGGAGCTACCCGCCCCACAGCGCCGGCCTCAGCCAAGAGAACCGAGGCAGCCGCCGCGGCGGGGGGCCAGGGCGCGGCCTCCGGGAAGAAGGGGAGGCACCCAGGTCAGCTTTGCCCTCACTGCCGGCCTCCTCAGGAAGCCCAGCCCCCTCTGTGGGGTTGGCGGGAGGCTTCTCCTCCGGACTTGGGGTGAGGGACCGGGTGGGAGGCCTTGGTGAGGGCCCTACGTGGCACTCCGGGCCCCGCTTCCCGGCTGGCTCACAGGCCTCCTCTCGCCCCTGCGGCACCGGGCTGGCCTGTGGGTGCGGGCAGGCCTCGTGGGCTGCCAGGATGTGAAGTCCAGCTCCCCACCCGGGGGGCCTGAGCGCCTCTACCTCCGCCCTGACCAGGGTACCCCCTCCGGGGGGCTCACTGTCTCCCGGCAGCCCATCCCCACCTTGGGCAGTGCTCAGGCATCTCATGGGCTTCCTCGACTCTTCCCTACTCCCAGTTCTACCCTCTGGGCCCCACAGACCAGTCTGTTCCCTCTGCTCCTGCCTCTGCAGAGAAGATCCCTGGAGATCAAGGACAGTTACAGGGGCCCCTGCCCCGAGTCCTGTCTCTGCTGACTAGACACCCTGTCTCCTCAAGCCTTGTATGCGGAGTGGCTTCCGGGCCTCTGGGTCGTGGTTGGACAGTGGTGTGTCAGGGTCCGTGGGCTTGTGGAGCTGACCACAGCATTCTGGGTAGAGCCTTGCTTCTGGTCCTGAAGCTGTGGCAACTTGGGCAGGAAGGTTGACGGGGGATGGGAGCCCCTCCATTCGGGAAAGCAAGTGTATGCCGACCTGTCTTTTTTGAGGGGCCCTATGTGTTTTTACAACGTGTGTGAGTCTGCGTGTGTGAGGGAGAGAGATCAGCATTGACGACGTGGAGCTGGCCGCGTCTGTGCCGAGTGCTGGCCTTGCTGTGTCGGATCCAGCCTTGTTCTCCCTCTTGTCCTTCTCACCGTGCAGTTGGTTTTGGAGCTGGCTGCTGTCTGCCTGGGATGTGAGGCATTTCAGTCCTACCCTCGGCCACAGATGTGGGGGAACAGCAGAAGAAACGGAGCCCATGCCCCTTCCTAGCTCACTGATCATTAAGAGGCTGACAGACAGCTGTCATTCATTTTAAAAAAATCGGTTTTGCCAATGAAGTTTTCAGAGGGTCCCCCCATTCTTCCCTCACCCTCTTCCTGGACATCTGAGAATCCAGGCTTTCCCCCCGCCCTCCCCACCCCGGGATGGGACTCAGGAGTGTCCATGGCCTGCAGGCACCAGCGGGCCAGCAGCACTGGCAGAAGACAGGCCCGAGGCCCGAGGCCCCATGCGGATCCTGACTGTGGGCCAGGCAGACCACGCCTGGGATGGTGGGGAGACAGCCGCTGGTGGGGGCACACGGCCCAGTGGGCAGGACATCCGTGCTATGATGCAGAGGAAGGGTGAGCCCCGTGGGGGTCCAGTGACGCCCCCCAAGCCCAGCCCCAGGTTCTCAGATGCATCCTTCTTGGGGAGCGTGACTCTCCTGTGTCTGTTCCAGCCCCTCCCAGGCCCTGGTGTGGGGCACACTTGGAGAGCAATGAGGAACTTGGGCAGGGAGGGGCCCCTGCTACGGCTGAGTTAAGGGAAGAAGTGTGAACTAAGGTAACCAACCAGCCCACAGCCCCGCCCTGTCTCTCCCCATCCCCACCTGCCCCCAGGGAGGCCCAGGTTTGGGGACAGGTTTCCTTTCCCTTTGGTTCCTTTGAAAAAGCTCCTGCCTGCGAAACGTGCCCCCTCTGTCTGCTGAGCTAGGGGGAGCAGGGCCAGGAGGCTGAGAGGCAAGGCAGATCCTCCCAGGAAACCTGCTGCCCGTGGTCGTTTCCCGACCATGGGATAGCTTCCCGGAGAGAGGGCTGTTGAGGCACCTTGAGGCTGGAGATGGCATCGCAGGTGTGGAGAAGCACGTAGCCAGGGGGCCCAGGCAGGCTTTGGAGAGGAGTTGGTGGGCCCCACGCATCAGGCTGAGTAAGGAGTCGGGCCTTTCCCGAGATTTCACGGCCTGTGCTAGCCAAGGCCTCTAGTAGGCCTGAGGCCAGAAGTGGAGGCTCCCAGTGCGGGGTCAGCTCAACTCAGGACTCGCTACACGGAGACAGGGCACCCTGACCGCTAGAGAGGGCGGGTCTGATGGCTGAAGCTGGGAGGGGGGCTGCACCTGGGGATAGTGACCAGCCCCAGCTCTCGTACGCACCAGAGAGAAAATGTCCTTGTGTGCATCTGGTTGTATGTGTGGGAGTGTGTGGATGCACATGTGTACATGCAGCTCTGCACGTGTGGGTGACTCAGAGCCTGGGAACCAGTGACCTGCAGTGCCTGTGTGACCACTCGTCCCTTTCCGCTCCTCTGTGGCCCAGGCGTCTCCAGGAGCATGAGCTTCGAAGAGGAGGAGGAGGATGAGGACGAGAACAGCTCCAGCTCCTCCCAGCTGAACAGCAACACCCGCCCCAGCTCTGCGACGAGCAGGAAGTCGATCAGGGTGAGTGCGGAGCTTCCTGCTCAGCAGAGGGGCAGGCGGCAGTGTCACCCAGCTGGGAGGGGAATGAGTGTGAAGTGACGGGGAGCTGGCTTTTCTGGGCCAGGGGATGGGCCCAGGTGCCTATCAGGAGCTTCTCCGGCCTGGGCTCTTCTGTCCTCCCAGTCTCTTCAGCCAGGCTGGGGGCTGGGGGCAGCTGGAGTTGGACAGGATGGCCCCTGAGAACCTGCCCATTTCCTCCTTCCCCACCCCTAGGGCTGCTAAGGTGAGGGAAGGGCTAGGAAGCTAGCTGCTGGTCCCAGGGCCAGGATAGCTGGGTCCACATCCCAGGGGGCCTGCCCTGTCTCCCACCACTACCACGTTGGGGGCAGCTTTGGATACCAGACCACCAGTTTCAGCTGTTCAGGGTCCCTGGGGCTCAGGCTTCTCCTCTCTCCTCCGCAGGAGGCAGCCTCAGCCCCCAGCCCCCCAGCCCCAGAGCCGTCGGTGGATGTCGAGGTCCAGGATCTTGAGGAGTTTGCCCTGAGGCCGGCCCCGCAGGGGATCACCATCAAGTGCCGCATCACACGGGACAAGAAGGGCATGGACCGGGGCATGTACCCCACCTACTTTCTGCACCTGGACCGTGAGGATGGGAGGAAGGTGAGGTTGGCTTGGACACACGGTTTTCACCCTGTGGGCTTGAAGTCCTGGGGGCTGGAATGGGACTGGAAGCCTCAGCTCCAGCACTGACCTGCCAGTTCCCCCAAAGAGACAGAAGCCTCCCTGCCTGGTCAGTGTATATGTGTGTGCACACACATATGTTCAAGAGCTGAAGCAAGGGAGTCACTCGTGAGTGCAGGTGTGTGAGTGGCACCCGTGATTGTGTGTGGACCGGAGGCCGGGCCTGGAACATGACCCTGCTCCACTCCCAAGGTGTTCCTCCTGGCGGGAAGGAAGAGAAAGAAGAGCAAAACTTCCAATTACCTCATCTCTGTGGACCCAACAGACTTGTCTCGAGGAGGGGACAGCTACATCGGGAAACTGCGGTACGAGCATTCCCCCAGGAGGCCGGCAGGGGTGGGGCAGGCAGGGGCAGGCTCTGTAGAGGGCATCTCCTGTCCCCGAGGGAGATCCAGGCCAGGGGTCGGATCCTCTCCCAAAGTCGCCTCTATCAGGTCAACCGTAGGCCCAGGTCTGTGCCAGCCTAGAGCTGATTTGAAGATGGGCCTCACATGCCCTACCCTAAGCTGCTCCCAGGCACAGGGGACGCAGGCCCGCTAAGAGGGTTGGATCAAACCCTAGGATGTCAGTGATGACGTGGGCCACCGTGGAAGAGCCGCCTTAGCCCCATGGTCAGTGCCAAGGGGCATGGCTGAGAGTGAGCCCTTGAGGGAAGAGAAAGCAACCTTAGGGTGGGGGAGAGGCTCTGTGCTAGGCCTCAGGTGAGGGAAGGTGTGCTGAGGAAGAGTGCCTGCTTTGGGAGCATAAATCAAGCTTAGCAGTCAGGAGCTAAAGCTGGAGATGGGGCCGGACCAAAGCTCACAGGCTGAATGGGACAGAGTAGAACATCTCCACCCTCCATGGGGTGCTGAGTCCCCTCTGCAGTCTTGTCAGATGCCACTCTGGTGGCTCACCTCCCGTGCGGGGAGCCACTCCTGTTCCTCCAGGGAGACTTTCTGTGGAACTCAGATTTCCCTGAACTGAACCCGAGATGCTCTTTGATTAAACTCAGAGCAAGTCGAGGCCTTCTGTCCAAGAAGCGCCTTCAAAGATGGGGGTTCCGTAAGCAGCGTGCCTGTGCCCCCAGGTCCGCTGCTGGCCCAGCCCAGAATACTTTGCAGGCTCGTCACAGGACAGCCTCTGAACTGCTCCATGCCTTGGGGCACAGGGTGCATGACTCTATACTGATCGTGCCTGTCCTTCAGGTCCAACCTCATGGGCACAAAGTTCACCGTTTATGACAATGGAGTCAACCCTCAGAAGGCATCATCCTCTACTTTGGAAAGTGGAACCTTACGTCAGGAGCTGGCTGCTGTATGCTACGTGAGTCGTGGGCTCCTGGGTCTCTGGTCTCCAAGTTAGACGTGACACTCAGGACTTGCTACCTGTCTGTGGCCTATCCCATCTACCTTTACGGGCAGACACGGAGGCACAGTGGAGTGGCCCCTGCCTGGGACAGGACACAGCTGGCCATCTGCTTGGCGAGTTCTGGGGACTAGGCCTGGCTCTCTGAAGCCCAGCCTGGATGCCTCCTGGAAAGGAGGAGGCAGAAGGCCTGGGTTCCTGTTGGTGCAACCTTCCAGTCCTCCCTCCGGTGTTCAGGTCCTGAATGGACTGTAAGGCCCTTTGCATAATCTTCTCATTGAATATTCAATCTAAGAGCTCCATCCTATCTTCTTGATTGTATAGATGAGGAAACCTAAGATCAGAGGTTGAGTCACCTGCCAATGTCACACAGCTCACAGATGACCAAACTGGAATATAAACACAAAGGGTTTCTCCATCTCATTTCAGAATGAGGGACTGGTACCATCAGCCTGGGAATGCATAGCTGTTTTGTATGATCCAGTGGTGCCACCTGCTGGTCGGCTTTGGGGAGGCAGTCTGACTCTCTTCAGATACTGAGCCCCAGGTGCTATTGGAGGCCCTGAAGAGAGAGTAGTGAACAGAGAGACTATAGACCCTTATGGGATGTGAACCCTTAGTGGGGAGATAAGCTATAAAACAGTCATATAAGCAAAATAAATATGTTCTGATAAATGGTAAGAAGGAAAAAATAAAGCAGGGAAGAGGCCTATGAATGTCCTTTTAGGAAGGATGGCAGGGAGGGCTCCACCAAGGTAGTGCTTAGGTAAAGGCCAGAAGGAAGTGAGAGCCAGCTGTGCAGGTGTCGGGGAGAACACAGCGAGTGCAAAAATCCTGGATGCCTGGCATGCAGGGGGAATGGCAAGGAGGTCAGAGAATGCAGGGGAGTGGTGAAGAGGGGGGGTAATGGGGCCGTATGACGTGAGGCCTTGCAGGTCGAGGTAAGACCGTCAGCTTTTACTCTGAGTGAACTGAAGAGGAAAATGATCTGACTGACCAGGACCGCTCACCGCTGTGTGGAGAACAGATGACAGGGAGGAGGGTGGGGGGGGGGGTGGGGGAGGGGGGAGGAAACAAGGATTCCAGCTAAAGGCCAGTACTGTGATCTTGGTGAGAGAGGGTGGTGGTGAAAAGTGGTTGAATTCTGAATATAATTTGAAGAGCCGACGGCATTTGCTGATGGATGAGAAGTGGGGTGTGAGGAGGGGGGGGAGTCAAGTATGACTCCAAGTAGTTTGAATAGATGGAATAATTGAGGTGCTCTTAAGTGGAGCCAGGAGGACTGTAAGAGAAGCTCATTTGGGCAGAGTGGAGATTCAGGAGCCCACTTCCGGACATGGTAAGTTTAGAGATGCCTGTTAGACAGGTGAGTGGTGGAAGCTAGCTCAGCTCAACTTTATTCCCTCCCCCCAGTCTCTCCAGTAGGTAAGTTGAGTCTTCACATGGCTGGTGTTGAGTTCTCTGTCGCTATTTCCTAGGAAACAAATGTTTTAGGTTTCAAGGGGCCGCGGAAGATGAGTGTGGTTGTCCCAGGCATGACCATGGTTCACGAGAGAGTCTGTATCCGGCCCCGCAACGTGAGTCTCTACCCCATCCCACCCACCTTCCCCATTATCCCAGCGTCTGCATGAGCGTCTAAGGGCAGAACTCCAGCTGGTGTGTACGTGTGGAGGAGACACAGTGTGAGAAACCCTGGAGGTCTAGGGAAATCTAAGGACTCCCACCCCTGGGGCAGATCCCTCTTTGGGGTGGTCATGGTGCCAAGGCCTGGGCCTGGCTCAGCTGAGGCTGCCCTCCCAGGAGCATGAGACGCTGCTATCACGCTGGCAAAATAAGAACACGGAGAGTATCATCGAGCTGCAGAACAAGACGCCTGTCTGGAATGACGACACGCAGTCCTACGTACTCAACTTCCACGGGCGCGTCACTCAGGCCTCCGTGAAGAACTTCCAGATCATCCACGGCAATGACCGTGAGTGTTTCTGCCCTGACTTATTACTGTCCACGTGATACCCGGGGCCCTTAGCTCAGGGTTCAGCTCACCTGGCCCTGCCCGTAGAGGTCAGAGTTTAAGGACACGGATTATACGGCTTAGATTAGATGTAAAGAACTTTCTAACCATAATGACTGGGAGGCCCTGGAGGAACCTTCTCTGGGGCCCTGGCCCTAGATTCTGTGCACGCAGCAGAGTCTCAGGCACGGGAACACCCTGTGAACGGACTTCCTCTCTTCTTCCCTGTCTCCTGGTGTTTGTATGCATCTTTCTCCTTTGCCCCCTGTTCCATCTCTCCTGCCACTTCTCCCAATTGCTCTATTTTACCTCCTTTGGGATTCTCTTGGCTTCTCTGCTTCTCGCTTTCTCTTCCCTCTTGTGATTTGGGTGTCTGTCCTTCCCCATCTCCGCCATCCCTGCTCTGCCCTTCTGTCTCTGTCCACACTTGTGCCTGGCTCCAGCGGACTACATTGGGTGGGGTGGGGGTGGGGTGAGGAAACAAGGATTCCAGCTAAAGGCCAGTACTGTGATCTTGGTGAGAGAGGGTGGTGGTGAAAAGTGGTTGAATTCTGAATATAATTTGAAGAGCCGACGGCATTTGCTGATGGATGAGAAGTGGGGTGTGAGGAGGGGGGGGAGTCAAGTATGACTCCAAGTAGTTTGAATAGATGGAATAATTGAGGTGCTCTTAAGTGGAGCCAGGAGGACTGTAAGAGAAGCTCATTTGGGCAGAGTGGAGATTCAGGAGCCCACTTCCGGACATGGTAAGTTTAGAGATGCCTGTTAGACAGGTGAGTGGTGGAAGCTAGCTCAGCTCAACTTTATTCCCTCCCCCCAGTCTCTCCAGTAGGTAAGTTGAGTCTTCACATGGCTGGTGTTGAGTTCTCTGTCGCTATTTCCTAGGAAACAAATGTTTTAGGTTTCAAGGGGCCGCGGAAGATGAGTGTGGTTGTCCCAGGCATGACCATGGTTCACGAGAGAGTCTGTATCCGGCCCCGCAACGTGAGTCTCTACCCCATCCCACCCACCTTCCCCATTATCCCAGCGTCTGCATGAGCGTCTAAGGGCAGAACTCCAGCTGGTGTGTACGTGTGGAGGAGACACAGTGTGAGAAACCCTGGAGGTCTAGGGAAATCTAAGGACTCCCACCCCTGGGGCAGATCCCTCTTTGGGGTGGTCATGGTGCCAAGGCCTGGGCCTGGCTCAGCTGAGGCTGCCCTCCCAGGAGCATGAGACGCTGCTATCACGCTGGCAAAATAAGAACACGGAGAGTATCATCGAGCTGCAGAACAAGACGCCTGTCTGGAATGACGACACGCAGTCCTACGTACTCAACTTCCACGGGCGCGTCACTCAGGCCTCCGTGAAGAACTTCCAGATCATCCACGGCAATGACCGTGAGTGTTTCTGCCCTGACTTATTACTGTCCACGTGATACCCGGGGCCCTTAGCTCAGGGTTCAGCTCACCTGGCCCTGCCCGTAGAGGTCAGAGTTTAAGGACACGGATTATACGGCTTAGATTAGATGTAAAGAACTTTCTAACCATAATGACTGGGAGGCCCTGGAGGAACCTTCTCTGGGGCCCTGGCCCTAGATTCTGTGCACGCAGCAGAGTCTCAGGCACGGGAACACCCTGTGAACGGACTTCCTCTCTTCTTCCCTGTCTCCTGGTGTTTGTATGCATCTTTCTCCTTTGCCCCCTGTTCCATCTCTCCTGCCACTTCTCCCAATTGCTCTATTTTACCTCCTTTGGGATTCTCTTGGCTTCTCTGCTTCTCGCTTTCTCTTCCCTCTTGTGATTTGGGTGTCTGTCCTTCCCCATCTCCGCCATCCCTGCTCTGCCCTTCTGTCTCTGTCCACACTTGTGCCTGGCTCCAGCGGACTACATTGTGATGCAGTTTGGCCGTGTAGCAGAGGACGTGTTCACCATGGATTACAACTACCCATTGTGTGCGCTGCAGGCCTTTGCCATTGCCCTGTCCAGCTTCGACAGCAAGCTGGCCTGCGAGTAGAGGCCACCTCGTGCCCTCTGGGGTTGCCCAGCCTGGAGTGGAGCTGCCTGCCTGCGGAGACAGCCCTGCTGACCCCTGTACATAGGCCTCGTGCCAGGTGACCCTTTGGCTCTCAGTGGGCTCCTGGGCCCAGCCATCCAGGAACTGGCTCCTGCGCCTCCACTGCTGAGGCAGAGGAGTGGGGGGATATGAAGGGACCAGCGTGAATTCTTTGTGCCCCAAGATCAACACCCCCCCACCCTTGGGTTAGTGTGCTGCTGCAGTCGTGTTTGCCAAGCTGAGCAGCCTCTTCGGCCAGGGAGGCAGGAAGGTGTAGAGGGAGAGGAAGCACAGTGCAGGGCTGCTGGGGCCCAGCCAGGCACTCAGCCCAACTGTGAGGGGCACAGTGAGTGTGTGTTAGTGTAAGTGTTAGGGCACACCTACTTTACAGAGCAGAGGGCTGGGTAGCCGAGCCTGGCCCTTACAACTACAGAAAGTCCTCCAGCTTCAGAAGGCCTCAGCTGGGCCTGGGAAGAGTTATGGGCATGGGGAAAGGTGAGTGGCAGGACCTTGCCAGGGTTGCAGGGGCCCGGCTGTGGCTGTGGGAATTGGCTGGTGGCCTAGGGTTTGAGCTCATGTGATTTCTCTGTGTGCACAGAGGCGGCAGGAGGCCAGCCCCCAAGGTCAGATCTCTTATAGAGGATGGGGCCTGTGCAGGCTCAGCATACAGGCGCCGCATGGGACAGGGCTGTTCTGGAGCTCCCTGCTGAGCAGTCCCTGCACAAACCCTATGAACCCCAGGACGCCAGCCCCAGACTGCACACAGGTAGGCGTGCCTGGAGCTCCTGCCTGTGCTTCAGCTCCCACTGCAGTCAGCCTGGGCTGTGGTTGCTGAGGGATTGTATGTGGTGGTTCTTAGGTGGGAATGGGACAGGGTAAGGAGAGCAGGAAATGTTTTAGAACCACAAAAGATCAGAGGTGGCAGGACCCTGAGAGATCATCTAGAAAATAGGACTTGCTCTGGGTCACCTGGCTGGTTAGGGGCAGAGTTCGGAGTTTCAGCTCCCTTGATTTCCTTGTTTCCACCATCCCCCAAGAAACTGCTCTCTCTGACCTTCCTAGGGCACAGTCCACATGCCCGTGCACCTGATTCCAGAGACTTAGAGATGTTGAGAGGTGGTGAAATTGAAACCATTTCAGTGGGAAATTGGGCAGTTCCCTGCTGAAAGCTGTCTGGATTTTTGTATGTCCGTCTGATAGTGACTGGCCTGTGCCTGGCTCCTCCCCGAGGGCAGGCCTTACTTAGCAAGGTTGCTGCCCATTTTGCTATCTAGGTGCGACAGATGGGTTGTGAGTGTTCAGGGCTGTGCCTGATCTCTCCCTTTGCTGCCCTCCTCCTTGGATGGCACCATCTACTCTGAAGACTTGGAAAGTCTTGCATATTTGTCATTTACCCTGACAGAGGCTACTCACCCAGATGGAGATCAGAAATCAGTGGGAAGCAAGCAAGAGTTGTTCCCCACTTCAGAGTAGATGTGCTTGGAAAGACTACATAGAAGTTGGTTTTTTAAAAAGTTAAACATCATACTTTAAACATGTTAGCAAGGCTCTGAGGTGAAGCTGTTTTGACTCCAGTGGGAGTAGTGCGCTCTCATTTCCTGGTAATCTGGGTTTTCCCACGTTGAGTGCTTAAAGCAAGGCGTTCTTGTTCTAGCAGGGATCTGCCCACACCTGGGGCCTATGTCTCTCTGAGAGGCCCCTCCAATGATCCAGGTTTTGTTAACATGGTCTAGTTTCTAGACAGCTCTTGACTTGGGGCCATCTTTAGGGCACTAGAACTTTCTATACTGAGCTGGTCCACTTGCCAATGAAATACTGTCGCGCCGTCCTCCTTTCCATAGTCCCGGTTTGGCTCTTCCTTTCTTGACTTTGAAAAGAGAGACCTGCTGACATTGAGAATGATGGAAAGCAGATGACCTCTAAAGTCTAAGCAACGCTGTTTCTCTGGGTCAGTGATTTTAAGGTAGAACAGGTTGATTCTGGATCCTCGTGAGAGGGGATCCTGGGGCAGAGTGGAAAATTCATCAGAAGCACAGTGCAAAACTAGTCCCCTGCTTTGTCCTCTCGTACACAGGGGAGGGGGTTGAAAGGTGTTTTGGTAGGGTCAGGAATGTGGCCTGAGCGTTCCAGCCTGGGCATGGACAGGGGTAGCTCAGCAACAAAAGCCTCTGATGGGCACTGAGTGACCAGCAAGAGCACTCGAGTCCCTCGCAAGGAGGCCTGTTCTTAAGACCCCATTCCTGGTGATGCTGCTTTTCCTTGACCACTGGCCTCACAGCCATGGGCCCAGAGACTCATAAAGCTGCCAGGGCCCCTGGAGGCCACCTGGGCTTAGCCAGCCTCTTCCACAGGAAGAGTTCTTGCCCTTCATACCCTCTAACCAGATGGTCCTTGGTTGGGCAGGGAACTTGGTGATGGAATGAGCAGTCCCTAAGGGTGTTGGGTAGCTGGGACCTTAGGCAGCTCCTCTGTAACTGCTCCTAGCTCTAACTCACTCCTCCTGGGGCCACACCCCAAAACTCTATGCCCTCTACCCCCAAACAGTTCTACAGAGCAGTGAAGTTCACGTCCTTAATTAACTCTTCCCCATTTCTGGCTTTTCTTTCCTTCTGGCTCCAAGGTGCTCTGTGTCTGTCTGTGTGTCTCTGTGTGTATTTGGGGCAAAGGGCAATCTGAACAATCAATTGAGGTTTCCTATTACAAGCATATTTCTGCAGATGAATAGGAAGGGAATAAGGATGTAGTTATGATCACCGGTGGATTTTGTTCATTTCATGCTCTTTGATCAAAGTATACTTGGGAAAGTACCAACTCTTTCTCCCAAGGTTCTGACTGGGAAGACACCATCCCCAAAAGTTTAGTTCTTCAGTTCCCACTTTGCATTACCTGAAGAAATTGGCGTGTTGCGGATGAATGTGAACTTATTCTAGTTGATCTAGTTGAATGTGCCTTAAAAATCATGACAGTAATTCAGAACGAGCATGTAAGGTCCAGCCCCATGCTGAGGATAGGTGTTAAAAGCCAGGGAGTGTGATAATCACAGGCTAGAAAACATTCGGGGCCCAACACCTCCTTCCGTGACAAGGGCAACAAAATTGTACAAGCAGACGTGGTTCTCTGCTCTGGAAATGGTGGGGCGTTGACTTCTAAATGAATTTACCATATAGGTTTTACACGCAGTTCTGAATTCAACAAGCCACAGTGATGACTTCAAACTAAGATGCTTGTGCTTTCCTTACAGTGAGGGGAGAGGCTGGGCTGGCTGTGCCCACGGCTTTGCTATGCAAGCACAAATTCCATCTCCTAGATGGAGTCCCTGGCTTTCCCTTACCTGCGGTTAACACCGGCCTGTCCCTCTCTACAATTCTTCATCCCAGCTGAGATACCCCTGTGACCTCAGGATGCCAGGTGGCCCTCAGAGCACGTTTTTCCAGATAGCCGAATGAGTTTGAGTTTGCTTTCTTCTGGTGCCCAGCACTGAGTGGGGCCTGACTCCCCTGCACAGGGCTCAGCGTTGGGACCCTGCACTGCCCTGGGCCCTGGCTTGTAGAACTTTAGCAGGCAGCCCCAGGAACAGGCCCAAGGCTGGGCTCTTGTTTGAGGTTTGAGTTTAGTGGTCACCTGTCCTTCCATACCTCCTGTTTGTAATTTTCTGTCAGTCATCTCAGGATATGGGGGGAAAGGTACAGCAGAAGTATTTGGGACGGGTTTGGTTTTTCCAACCATGCTGAGAGGCAAGTTGGTCTTACAGAAAGCACTACTGCACTTAGTAACCATGAGATTTTGAGCAAACCACGTGATTTCTCTAGGTCTGTTTTCTCACCTACGAAATAAGGAGGCTGGACTGTCAACAGCTTGCAGTAGGATTCAGGGTGAATGAAAGCTGACCCTTGCTTTCATCACTTTCTAGCTCATCACCGTGCCTTTTTCTTTCCTAAGAAAGACGTCACACCCTTTTCCTCTTCTCTTCTGTTGTCCCTCCCTCCTTCGCTATCAAGGTCCAGGCAGAGCTGGAGATGAGGCTGAGATCCAGAATTTCCTAGAGAGTAACAGAGTGGCTTAGAAAGGGAAGCCCGACTCTGGCCTCTTTAATCCTGCATTTGGTGACTAAGGGGACGTAGGATGGTGACACTTCTCTTGTTGGGAGCATACATTTAGCCAGTTTTCATAATGCCTAGAATGTGTAGGTCTATTTGCACAAGATTGTCTTTTCCTATTTTGGAGTGGTCAGACATTTTATTTTTGTTCAAAATCATCAAGTTTTAGACAAACTTGCAAAACTGTGCTTTTATTAAGTGACTTTTTGAATAAACTCTTTGGTATTCTGGAGCAAATGTATTTATTTATTGGTATGTGCAATGACAAAGTTGGTATTTTCTCATGTTGACATTATGTATGTTGTAGAACTTAGTGTTTGTCTAAGTACAGACCACAAACCCTATATCAACAAATTAAACTTGACCTGTTTCAACACTGCTGTGTACTTTTTTCCCCCCTATAAAAAAAAGACGTTTCTTACCTAAAAGTGTTTTTCTACATCATTCATTCCTTCTGTCCTAAGAGCCTCAGGGGTGGGCAAGAGGTGCTGGTAACAAGGGGATCATAGCTTGTTTAGAAACCATCACATATGGGTGGAAACTGTCTTCCCCCTGGCCGTGCTCGTCAAGTTTAAGGATGGTCAGAACCACACACGCAGAGGCTGGATGGGCTAGAAGAACGGTAAGGACAGAAAGGTACTTAAGTTAGAGCATCCTCTGCAGGGTCAGCTGTGCCAGCTGGAAGAATGGGCTGCTGCTTCCTAAGTAAACCCCTGTGGGCCTGGCCCGTACGAACAAAAACAGGGCCATAGAGCTGAAAAAAGGTGAGAGAGGCCCAAGTGGTAGAAATAACATGAAGACCCAGCCACTGGGTTCCTCTAGCCCTATGCAGAGCAGCCTAACCTGTTTGAACAGGACTTGGACACACTACACACTTGGGAATTTTCTTTTCGGCTTGTGGCAGGTCTGAAGCCACAGTTGTGGCTGGAAGCAGACATGAAGGCTACGCGTCTGATCCTGAGGGAGGAGGTCAAAACTGAAGTCACCCAGAGATTGCAGGACCTGTGCTCTGGGCCGTTCCCAGCAGTCAGGGTAGCCTGGGAGGGTGTCAAGGGCGACAGCCCAGCAGCACAGGACTTGATGACACAGTGTGATGCTGTTGATGGCACTGGCGTGAGCACCTAGCACAGGCTACACCCTGGACAGACACTACACACAGCATTGCGAGGCGGGTATTATTCCCAATGCATAAATGAGGAAATTGGTGCTTAGAGAAGTTAAGGAGTAATTGAGAAAAAGGAGAAATGTGGCCTATTTACTTTGTATAAGAAAATGGGAAAGGAAAAACAAGGTTGGGGGTACATCTTGGAAACACTTGTGTGAAAATGGTCAAGGCGAAGTCTGTGGATGCTTCCCGGTTTTCTCATTGCTGGTAGCTCAAGTATTAGACTTTCCTTTGGTATATAAATAGCCTGGGTTGAGGGAATCTAAGAGTGTGGTAATAAGTAGGGCTGGTTTATTTATTACCCCAGATTTGGAGTTTTTAGTGTGGTCAACAGCATTTCCTACCTGAACTGTGGCCTCTCTCCTTGGCTCTGCCTCTGGGAAATAACATTTGCAGGACACTACTAGAAAGGAAAGAGATTTTCGTTGTTTAGTGGTCAGGTTAAAGACAAATCTCGTAAATAGCCCTGGACAGGGTCCATGGAGAGTCCTAGTTTACAGCTATTCTCCTGGCATAATTAAAGCTCCCTTTTCCCAAAGTGTCCCAGATTGGACCATAAGTCATTGGATCATCCAGGCCACAGAGGGTGCAGAGAGTGGGGTCCTCACAAGCCATCTCTTCTAGAGGCCAAACGTGCCTGCACTCCTCTATGCAGCTCTCTGGGCCTGGCTCCTGAGCTCACATAGCACTAGTCCTGGAACTAAGGAGGTACTCTCCTTGTGCTCTTATTCTGACCAGGAAAGGGGATCGGATCTCCTGGCCGGCGGATCACCCACCTGATTTACCACGCATGGTCCCAGGTGATGCAGTTGTTTCCTGGGCCAACTATCTGCCCCCAGAGGTATGACTGTGCTCTGCCACGGTGCCTAAAAGTCACTGCAGACCTAGTGCCAGGGGACTCAGCCCAGATCAGTTCTGGAGAAATGAAGACCAGGAGGAAAGAGACAGCAGGCATGACAACAAAAACCAGTCCCATGATTTTGGTCATCCTGGATTGTATATACAAATATAATTGTCATCCCTGAAGGATAACATAATTCTGAAAAATCCAAAAAGGATTGCCTAATCTGAAATTATTGAAAAGTACATTAAAATTTTTGAAATATAAATTCATAAATATATTCCTGCTATACAAACCCACCAAGAACCAGGGCAGCAAGAGCTCTCATGAGGTCTTAGTACTTCCAGCAGGAACTATTTCCATAAGCCAATTTCCCCCAAAGATTAACATTCCAAAAAAGAGTTGGTTATGTGACACCTTACATACCAGCCTCATCAAAATACCTGAACATCATCCTTTTACTTTCACACCCCACTGCTCTAACACCACTCTTTCTGCCAAGGATGTCCTTTCTCTTCCTTGCACAGCTGGAGTTCTTAGCATCCCTCAAGACCCACCTCCTCTGTGAAGTTTCTTGAACTACTTTAGCAAAAATGATCTTTTTTTGTGCTCCTATAGATTTGGGTCCGTTATCTCAAATACAGCATAAAACCTTGTACAATAAAAGTAAAGTGGCTACCGCTTATTGAGTGGTTATCCTGTATGAGATAGGATAGTGCTGTTTTATAGGCACTGATGATTTCATTTAATCCTCATAACTACCCTGTGAGACCTGGACTTTGACCTGCCAGCTTTAGAATGAGAAAGCCAAGGTTCTTGGGGTTAAGGAACTGGCTAGATTCTACAACTAGAATAGACAGGGCTGGAATTGTGACCAACATTTCTCTGCCTGCAGAATTCACGATCTTGAGCCCTTTTATAGTTCACAGTTCATTTTTAAAAATAAATTGGATAACGCTCCCACATTCAACTGAGTTTTTTTTAAAGGTAGGAATTGAGCCTTCTGTTCCCACTGCCTAGCTCTGAGCAGTGTCTACTGAATGAATAAATGAGTGAATAAGCCAGAAGGAAACAAATACATACCTCTAATAAGGGAATCATATCCTAAGGCAAAAAAGAAACTCGAAACAGGCTCCCAGAACTCTTCTCATAAATCAACCCCTCATTGTGAATGAAGAGAAACAACACGAAAAAGAATTTATCGAAACAGTAAAGAGCACCTACATTATTTTTTACCTTCAGCATTTCATTACATCTAGACTGTTTTCAGTACATTTTAAACTGTATTCTTTACAAGTGAATCAAATGTTCCACACAGAGATAGAGACAATATGCTTTCTATAGACTCAGTCTTCAGTGACTTTTCTCTGTAGTCATTAACTAACAAGAAATTCACAGCAGTAGCTGATACATTACCTTAATATGATCCTGTACCTGTGACAGCAGTGTGTATGCTTATGTGATTTAAGAGTGATTAAACTATTTTCCTGGCCTCTTGCTCATGCCAGGCACAACGGAATTCTAAAAGCCAAGTCTACCTTTACATGATTTCTTAATTTTCAAGTCTTCTGCATTTCATGACTGGGAATATCCTCAGGAATGTGTCCTCTTTAAACTCTTAGGTCTTACCTGTAAACTGAATTCACTCATCCTTACTAGACAGAATACATCTTACCTCAAGGAGACACATGACAGATGGCAGCTCAGAGATAGGCTTTTGGTTTGGTCACAATCCTCCCAGTCCTAACCTACCTCCTACTTTGCCCAGCTTTCTCAACAGACTCAGATATCCAAATATGGAACAAATGGTCTTTTCCCGGGCACTGCTACATTGGGTCCCTGCAACTTCCCTGCTGGGCTGGCACTTGGTCTATAAGCTCGGTCCTCCTCGTTTCTGTTTCAATTGAATTTGTTGTGAGAACAAACTTCCCAGAGGGTACAACATTCAGAAACAGCATCTAAGCAAGGACTGCCTGTAAGCGCATGGGTTCTCTCCCCATCACTGGCTCCCTGGCCTTCTGAGCATTTCACGGCAGGACCACCACCCTTCGGCAGGCTTTCCTGAAGCCTCAAACCTTGGCTCTGCTGGGCAAGGACTAAAGTCTCTAACTCAAGTTTCCTCTGGCCACTGAAGACCAGAGGTACAAAGGTACTTATGCATTTGGCAGTTCTGTTAAGCAAAACAGGGATAAAGGAAGCTAGAGATCCAGGCAATAGTAGAGCAAAACCATCCCCCAATAAGCCTCTAGGTTCATTCTCAGGTCAGTGGGAGTCTTCTACTCTGGAGAAAAGTGGAGATCTGAGGCAGCCTGGGTGCCCCTAAAAAGGGCCTTGCTGTGAGAAAGGGGCTTCAGTTCAGACAGCAGTCTTACCCTGCTCTGGCCCCACCATCCCCACTAACAGAAGGTTTTCTTCTTGAGCTCAGCGGACTACTAACCTGCTCAAGGCCCACAGAATAAGGTATTTTGGACTCTGAAATCTTCACTCTTACAACCTTAAGTCCTCATCATGTATAATCTGATGTTTGTTCACAGGTAAACCATCTGTTACTCCTAACACAAAGAGTCAGACCTCTGCCCTGAGTGGTCCCATCTGTAATTACAGTAGATAGAAAATTACTCAGTGGATCAACTCTCTGATGGAGGAAAGGCAGGAAGAGAAAGAGGGAAGCTGTCTTGTGTTCATACTGATTACTGTGATGTTTTACAGGTGACAGGTGTGTAAGCACCAGGAAGGACACATGATATCCATGGCAGTGGCCTGATTGTCTATGATATTTGAACACAGAGAATGAAATACAGGGCACAGGGCCAAGGATGAAATCAGAGAGGAGAGAAAGGTCACCTTGGGACTAGAGTAATGGGCACCTCACCAAACTGGCTGTCTGTACTCTAAACGGTGGGGGTCCCGCTTCCTCAGCATGCCCCCTGGATCTGCTTTATCAGCACTGACGCCTGGCCCTTCATCTCTCGAGTCGCGGGGCCACATTTCTTCGGTGGTCTCCTCTTGCTCACGGTAACTGTCTGCACCAAATCCAGCATTCTCTGCCAAGACAGCAGGATCCTCCTCTTCGTGAAAACAGCAGGAACATGTTTCTGCCTCTGGGTCACATGAGGTAACAGAATTATCTTCCTGAGCTCTGGGGTCAGTAGGCATTTCCCACCCCAAATGGCCTGATCCTCCTTCTATCACTCCCATTCTTTCAGCTAGTTCCTCGGCAGAGGGCTCTTTTGGGTCAGGGTAGTCCACCAGGATTGTTTCTTGCCTACGCTTGATGCAATCTGAAAGGTCATAAATTGGATAGGTCTCTTCAGGGTAACCTAGAGAAAAAAGCAGTACAAAGTCTTACAAAGAATGTCTCTTCCAAATAAAGTGTCAGGCTCAGAAAGGCTTCTCAAGCAGCAGCCATCCTATCCCAACAAATCCATTCAAGAAATCTCTAAGAAGACTCTAACGGTTCTCAAGTTTCACTTGAGCAAATTTTTTGGCGATCTGGCTGACTGTCCCCCAGCTCTTTGAAATACAAATCAATTCAGTTGAAAATCCCTTCTTAAGTGCAGGGTGCTTGGGGCAGAGTGTAAGTCTCACTCCTCAAGCTTCTGCAGTAGTGATGAAGATTAAACAAACAACATGAGCCTCAGTTTTAAAAAAATGTACCAAACACCAGATGGAGAGAGCATAGCTCAAGGCTAATGTTTATAATTTCTATTTGGAACCATTTCCAAATCTTCCCGGGGGTGGCGGGGGGAGGAGGGAGGAGGAAAGTAATGCTGAGCTCTTTGAAAAATACAGGACAAAGCCTTCTACTAATCAAAACAATTGAAATGGCTTGCAAGTGTCAGAAAAGAGAGAGCATTTTAGCAATACATGCCCAAGATCCCCAAGGACAAGGACTGCATTTTCAGAAGACAGAATTTCCACTGTTGGCTTCTTCCTCTTCACAAAAGGGAACAAAAGAAAACAACAAACTGGTAAACAAAATGAATCCCAGCAATGATAATGAGAAAAGAGAAAATGTTGCCAAATTGAAGAACAAAATGAAATACATCTGTGTCCGCCAAGCCGAGCCTGAGCAGCAGATGGGCCGTGCTGGAGCTCATATGCCAGTGCTGGCAACAGCAGCCATGCTCAGCGCACAACGTGAAAGCTGGAGAATTTGAAATCCATTTGCACATTATGATAATTGGCAAATTGAACCCTAACATAAACCATCGTTTTGCCTACAAATTCTGAAAAGCAGAGGTCTTTTTTGGTGCCATGTAGAGTGTGGAGAGACATTTTTACAACATTTATAATTAGGGGAAAAAAACAGTCACACAGACTCATTTGTAGAAAATTTGAAAAACACAGACAAGTTTTAAAAAGAAAACACAAATCACCTAGAATCCCACCACTGATAACTATGTGTTGTGTTACCTCTGGCCTTTTTATCACATATAAACATATATCTTTCTCTTTTTTTAACAAAGAGGGATCATACTGTATATAAAACGTTGTACCCAGATTTTTTTCATTCAACATTGTATCATGAGCCCTTCTCCATGTTATTAGGCATTTTAAAGTTGGCTGCCAAGTATCCCATCATACAGCTACGTAACTGACGTGATTTACCATGCCTCCTCCATAAGACATTTAGATTCTTTCCAATTTTCCATTATAAGTTTCATATTAGTTAAGATCCCTGAATATAAATCTATGTCCACTTCCCTATTTCTTTAAGATAGACTTTTAGAAATATGAAAACTAGACCAAAGGGAATGGACATTTTAAAAGACTTTTTTACACTCTGCCAAATTACTTTCCAGAAGAATGGTATAAATTTTTAGTCCTACCAGTGATGTAAAAAACTGTCCAGCTTATCACATCCTCACCAGCGCTAACAGTAGTATGTCAAGAATCTTGCCAATGCAGTCTCAGTTCCCAGGCTTATAGATAAACTGGAGCTTCGCTACCCAAAGCCCTCACAGTCTCCTTGGTCAAGGGCAGAGGCTGGGGAAGTCCATTTGCTAGTTAGCTCCTAGCCACTGCATGCCTAAGAGAAGCCCATCCTCTGGCATGTTCCTGCCTCGTCCCCACCAGGAACAAAGCTTGCCGTTGGAATTCCATGACTATCTGCTTTAGTTTACGAGGGGGAAGCCTGCTGAGGAGAATCAAATAGTGACTCACGTAACTACTTAGGTAGCCCGTATCAGCCAAGGCACTGGTTACCCAAGACTTCATTAGAAACATGAGCAAGCAACAAAAACTCACTGGTCCTAGGAGGGGGGGAAAATCAGCAGCTCACAACAGGAACCAAACTAAGCAAACTACGTAAATAGCCCCTGAAAAAAGTCAATGCAGGAAACAAGAGTTAATGTCAATCAGCTTATAATTGACGTTCCCAGTAATATTCAACAGGTTATTGAATGTATGAAACCAACCAGGCTTCAATATAAAAAAGGGAGCAAACACAATGTAGTAGAGAGCTGTGAGAAACTCATCATTACAAAAAAAATTTTTTAACTTAATAGAGGAAGAAAAGAGTAGGTTGAAATAAACATGACTGAGAACCAAATTAATATATTAGAAGTTCAAGGTGAGGAATTCTCCCAGGACAAAGATAAATACGGCAAAGAAACGGAAATCGTGAGAAAAAAGATAAGCTGCACAGAAGACCCATCCAAGATCGAATCTCAGAATTACTAGAATTCTACAATGAGAGGGCACAGTAGGTTAAATGGAAGCAATAATCAGAATTACAAGAAAATATTCTTTAGTTGAAAAAATAACTCAAGTCTTCAGATGGATAAATGCTAGGTAAAAATACCTTGAAAAATCCATACGGAGACATATGCTGATGAACCTGTACAAATTCAAATTTGGCGGGGGGAGGGATGGGGGAGGGACTTAAGGAAGTATTCTGACAGATACAAAAATTAATCAAAAATTTAAAATCAAGAAAGGAGATACTGTATACAAGTGGTAAAAAATGAAATCAAGAATTATCAATGTAAAATAATCATTGATAATGTGGTTAGAAATTTAATGCCATTGTTAAGAAATACTTAAAAGAGAAAAGGCTGTAAAAGCTAACATCACTTGTAGCTAAAATTCTACATAATTTCAACAAAACCTAAGCAGTAGGTAGAAAATAAATATGATAAAAACTTTACCTTATTTGGGAACAAGGTTATATGATGAAGATTTGCAATTTGCAAGAAAAAAAGGAATTCCAATTTTCATTTCATTGATTACTGGTGAGAATGGAATAATTTTTCTTCTGTTTTATAGCCAGTTGCACTGTTTTCTTTTGTGCACTGCATATCTAGGCAGATTAAATTAGTTGTAGAACTTTTTGTATATTAAAGGTATCAGCTTCTTTGCTGATATCAGTCATATTTGTTACAAATCTTTTTCCAGTTTAGTGCTGGCTTTGAAAACTTTTTGACATTCTCTGATCTACAGAAAAGGTTTATGTACACTATGTAAAACACTATCCTTTCCCTTATAATTTCTTGCATTGTTTTTCTAAACTAATTTTTTATTTTGTGTTAATCGTAGATTCACATCTGGTTATAAGAAATAATACAGAAATCCCATGTACCCTTTACCTAGTTTCTTCTAATGGTAACACCTTGCAAAACTATATGCTACAATATCACAACGAGGATATTAATACTGATACAGTCAATATACAGAGGTTTTCTTCACCACAAGGATCCCGTGTGTCGCCCTTTTCTGGCCACGCCCATTCCCTCCTGCTCCCACTCCCTTCTTAACCTCTGGCAACTGCTAGTTTGTTCTCCATTTCTATCATTTTGCCATTTCAAGAATGTTAGATAAATAGAAACACATTACATAGCCTTTTGGAATTTGCTTTTTTCCTTCAGCATAATCATCTGGAAATCCATGCAAGTTGCTGCATGTATCAACGGTCCATCATTTTTACTGCTGAGTAGTGCTTCACAGTGCGTACGTACCAACACCGTGTTTAACTTCAGCTTCACCTGTTGAAGGACGTTTGGGTTGTTTCCAGTTTGGGGCTATGACAAATAAGGCTGCTATAAATATTTACGTACAAGTTTTATCTGAACATAAAACTTTCCACTTCCCTGGGATAAATGTCCAGAAGTACAACTGCAAGGCTGTGTAGTAGCTACATATTTCGTTTTTTAAGAAACTGCCAAACTTTTTTCCAGTGTGGGTACATTTTACATCCCCACCAGCAACATAAGAGTGAATCCAACTTCTTGACCTAAAGATTCAATATAATGCCAATTAAAATCCCATCAGGCTTCTTTTTTGTAGAAAGTGGCACACTGATTCTAAATTTATATGAAAATGTGAAGTGCCTAGAATTACCAAAATAATTTTGGAAAAAAACATAGTTGAAGAACTTGGGCTACCTGACTTCAAGACAATATAAAGACACAGTGATAAAGACATTACGGCACTGGTGTTAAGTACAGACACATAGATCAGTGAAACAGAATAGTAAGTCCAGGGGCTTCCCTGGTGGCGCAGTGGTTAAGAATACCCCTGCCAATGCAGGGGACATGGGTTCGAGCCCTGGCCCGGGAAGATCCCACATGCTGTGGAGCAACTAAGCCCATGCGCCGCAACTGCTGAGCCTGCACTCTAGAGCCCATGAGCCATAACTACTGAGCCCGTGTGCCACAACTACTGAAGCCTGCGTGCCTAGAGCCCACACTCCGCAACAGGGGAAGCCACCGCAGTGAAAAGCCCCCTCACCACGACACTTGCCGCCACTAGAGAAAAGCCCGCACGCAGCAACGAAGACCCAATGCAGCCAAAAATAAATCAAATTAATTAATTAATTAATCTATATATTAAAAAAAAGAACAGTAAGTCCAGAATACACCCACACATACATGGTCAAATGATTTTCCATTTTCCAAAAGGGGAAGGGTTGGTTATTTCCAACCAACACACCAAGGTAATTAAATGTGACAAAATAAACTGGAACAATAGGATATCAATATGGAAAAATATTAACCTCAGTCCTGATACCTCACACCATATATAAATAACTAAAAATAGATCACAGGCCTAAATGTAAGAGCTAAAACCATACAATTTCTAGAAGAAAACAGAGGAGTAAGGCAAGCTTTGAGTTAGGCAAAGATTTCTTAAACGCACACAAAGAAAGTGAGTCACAAAAGAGAAAATGATAAACTGGGCTTCACCAAAATGAAAAAAACTTCTGTTCTTTGAAAAGATGTCACTAAGAAAATAAAAAGGCAAGCCACAGATTAGGAGAAAAGACTTGCAAAATTCATAACTGACAACTTATATCCAGACTATAGAAGGAACCCTTGCAACTAGAACACAACCAACTCAATAAAGAAAGTGGCAAACAATGTGAACAAACACTTCACCAAAGATATACAGATGGCAAATAAGTGTGTGAAAAAATGTTCAACGTCATTAGTCATTGGGGAAATGCATACTAAAGTTACAAGCTAGATACCATTATACACTCACTTGAATAGCTAAAATTAAAAAGACTGACGGGGCTTCCCTGGTGGCACAGTGGTTGAGAGTCCAGCTGCCGATGCAGGGGACATGGGTTCGTGCCCCGGTCCAGGAAGATCCCACGTGCCGCGGAGCGGCTGGGCCCGTGAGCCATGGCTGCTAAGCCTGTGCGTCCGGAGCCTGTGCTCCGCAACGGGAGAGGCCACAACGGTGAGAGGCCTGCGTACCGAAAAAAAAAAACCGACTGACGATACCAAGTGTTACCAAGGATGTGGAGGACTGCAATTCTCATACATTTCAAGTGGGAAGGCAAAATGGCAGAGCCACTTTGGAAAGCAGATTGACAGTTTCTAACAAAGTTGAACATACATGTATAAAACGCCAAAACATCATTCCTAGATATATACACAAATATATGTTCCAACAAAAACACGTACACAAAAGTTCATAGTAGATTGCTTCATAATAGCTCAAAGCTGGCACCCAAATGTTCCTGAACTGGTGAATGGAGAAACAAAGTATATCCAGACAACAGAACACTACTCAGCAATTAAAAGAGAGCGAGAACTACTAATACACTCAACACATGAAGCTCAAAAACGTTATACTAAATCAACAAAGCCAGAAACGAAAGAGCATGTGCAGTATGATCCATTTATATAGAAAAGGTAAAACTCTAGGGACAGAAAGCAGTTCAGCTGTTGCCAGAACAGGAGGGGATTAGCAGCAAAGTGGGTGGGAACTTTCTGAGATGATGGAAATATCGTGACTAAATCATCGCTATGGTATGATTATATAACTCTACACATTTGTCAAAACTTATCCAACTACACACTTAAAATTGGTGAACTGTATTGTATCTACATTACACCTCAGTAATAAAGCTGACTTTTAAAAATTTTGTAAGATCTCTTTTCTGGGCTGATGGTTAACAAAGAGATAAGAAGACGCTGTTTACCTTCCCAGTCCTCCATGTAAGGGGCCTCCTCAGCTTCCTTCTCTGGAGTGGGTCTGTCAATGAATTTTCCTTCTTTCATGACCCTGGTGATTTCTCGGAGCTGATGCAGCAATCGTTTTTCTTGGTCAGAAGTCACGGCCTGTGCTCTGCTTAGAAACAGCAGACAATCCGGCCAGTTAGTGGTAAATACTCCTAGGCAAGGAACATAAACATCACTGTGATCTGTCTGGACTCCAGGAAGTTCAACAGCAACAGATAATTACTCTGGGAACTGATCCTGGAACTGCACAGCTGGGAACTAGAGATGTCAGTTCAATGTTTTGATTTTATAAATGGGAAAACTAAGGCCCAGAATAGATCAAGTGACTGTCCAAGGTCCCAGAATGATTTAATGTCAATACTGGGACAAGACCCCAGATGTCTGAGCCTTCAGTTCAGTGTTCTTTCAGTACACCTCACTGCCCTGATTCTCTAATCTCAAGCAATTTTCACCATTACTTATATTATTCCATTTACAAACAAGCCACTTCTCTCTGAAGTAATGTCGTCAAAAGAAAATGTGCTGGACCATATTTGCCTCAACTAGGGAAAAGTATGCTACTAGGCCAACCTTGGAATTACCAGGCTGAATCTGTGCAGAAATAAAGATATATCCTAAAATTTCAGAGCTGGATCATTCTGACAAATCACCTAAACCAGAGAAATTGGGGAAACTGAGGCCCATGGAGGGGGAAACTATACATTATCACAGTGTTAGTTAATGTCAGCTCTAAAACTAAAGTCTCCTGACTTCTGACAGCATTCTGGTGCAATTCTTTTTTTTTTTTTTTTTTTTTTTTTGCGGTACGCGGGCCTCTCACTGTGTGGCCTCTCCTGTTGCGGAGCACAGGCTCCGGACGCACAGCCTCAGTGGCCATGGCTCATGGGCCCAGCCGCTCCGCGGCATGTGGGATCTTCCCGGACCGGGGCACGAACCCATGTCCCCTGCATCGGCAGGTGGACTCTCAACCACTGCGCCACCAGGGAAGCCCCTGGTGCAATTCTTGAAGCATAGTGCTCAAGCTGCACAGTTCAGAAAACCTGGCTGGGTGTGACCCCTAACTTAGCTGTGTGGCTCTGGGGAAATGTCTACACAAGTAAGATGAGGCTCAAGGATAATGGTGTGACTCTGAGAGGGAAGCACTGCATCGAACTGGCAAGCAAGCAAGGTCCTATTCAGAAGACTGAGAACTGCCTGCTTTGGGACCAGTTTTATCTAGTGGCAGGATTTAACAGAGGCTACTTATGCTCCTCTTAAAAACCCAAAGCACCCCAAGTCAGTATAACACTCGTGAAGAAGAAATGATACACTGTACCAGCCTCATGGAGGTGCCATCAGTCTTTCTAATAGTCCAGCCCCGAGCCTACGTTTCTTTTTACATTTAACCTACATTACGTTACCCTTAATGACTAACAGGGAAGAAGAAAATGCTTCTCCCGCCAACAGTAAGATGGCAACTGAGGAAAATGGAGATGCAACATTTCTACAGACCTCAGTGGGAGGAAAACAAAAGCCCCATGAGCTCCACTTTTTCTACAATAAATGGCCTCAAAGCCATGAACTGAAGAAGCCTGTCTATTCTACATGCAGCTGAACAGCTGCTTGACTCTTTCCCATCAGTACAGGAGTGCTGACTCACCCTAACTACTCATGTATTCTATAATCCCTAATTCTCACTGTTACAACAGCTCACTTTGTGGGAGGCTTCTGGGGCAGCTAGGTCACCCTTAGCTAAGAGAGCCTATGTGATTATCACAACGTGCTGCACACGTTACTTCTCTGGACTGTACTTAGTACATTCTGATGTTTACTGAAGGAAACAGTCTTAACTTTGTTTCCTAACTCATGGAAAATCGGAACCTTTCAATAAAAGGGGGATGGGTAGGCTAAGAGAAGCAGAAACAGACAAGAGAAGCTTTCTTAGAGAATTCCAAACCAGAGTGTCTTCAGGGGTATTCAGTGTCCATATCATACGTTAGGCAATTAATCGTGGTCCACCTTACATCTTCTGAATTTATTGCAATGAAGACTTTCATGGATTTCTCATTGTCTCAACTTGGTTTGATACTCCTGGAGGGCAGTGATAAGCTCACAACAGGCACAGTATACAGGCACAGTGCCATGAACATTTTAAGTGCTCAATAAATGTGTTAGTTTGATTGGTCCCCATTTCTTCTGCCTCCCTGAAATCTGGCTTCCACTCCATCATTTTACCAAAACTTGTGAAAAATCAATGATCAGTGACCACTTTACTTTTTTTTTTTTTTTTTTTGCTGTGCAGCATGTGGGATCTTAGTTCACCGACCAGGGATCAAACCCATACCCCCTGCAGTGGAAGCACAGAGTCGTAACCATTGGGCTGCCCAGGGAATTCCCCAATGACCACTTTAAAGTCCAAAAGTCTTTTTTCTCACATTTCATTCTTCTTGACTTTTCTGTACTAAGGACCATCCTCTCCGTGAAATGTCCTCCTCCCTTGGCATTTGTATTCCTCCCACTTATTTAACCATTCCTTGTATCTTTGATCCTGGCTCACCTTCCTACTCCCACATCCTAAAACATGGTTTTCCTGAAGGCTCAATCCTAGGACTCTTGTTTCTCCACTCCTACAGGCATGCCCTCAGGAAGCTGACCCAATTACACAGATTAAACCATCACCTCTACACAGACGATGCCCAATCTCTACCTCTAATCTTGACTTTTCAAACAAAGGCCAGTCTCATAACTCCAGTTACCTCCTGGGCATTTCTACTTGGAGGCCTTGTCACTATAATAAAGTTAAACTTAAATTCACGCTTCAAAACCACGTCCTAGTTGGCCCAGGATCGTGAGCAGCTGCGTGAACAGGTAAGCTAGGTGAGGTTGGCTATGGCCGATTCCAAGATGCTAGAAAAATAAAACGTCAAGTTGGGAGATAACTCAGACTTTTGAATGCTACTGCTGTAAATCCAGAGGAATCATCAAGTTGTGAGTCCAAGAGTTAAAACACAGAGTGAAGAATGAAACAGTGTCTTCCAACACCATTCATGATGAGAACGGAAACCAGACCAGCAAAAGAATGCTGGCAACTGCCACACAGTAATTACATGCCTCAAGGATTTGGTGATCTCATCTTTCCCGCATGGCCCTTACCTCTTACTCCCAGCCAAGTGACTTCCGAACTTGTGTCCTCTGTTCTGACCTCAATACCCAAATTTCCTATTGTTGTTGCTTATCATACATGGATGTTCTGATGGCACTTCAACCATATTCAAAGGTGAACTTATGATCCCTATTCCAAAGCCTTATCTTCATTCTTCTGTGCTTTTATTTTGGTTGATGCCATAATCTTCCTCCCAGTTTGGGCTATAAGTCTCCAAATCATCCATCTCCTCTCCTTCATTTCTCTTATCTAGTCAGTTTTCCTTTGGAAAACCAATCCCTCTTCTGCTCACAGTGCAGAGGTTGAAGCCATCCATCCCCTCACTTCTCCTTCTAGAGTGGCCACGTGGCCCATGGCCTATCATCACACTCCATCCCCTTGGCTGCAGTGATTGATTCAGTGATATACACAGTTGGGCCAACTATACTTTCTCCTAAAACTGGATCTTGAACACAGTGAAGCGTGAACTGAAAAATTTTCATGTTAATTCATCCCGGCAGCAGTCCTTGAAGAGACTATTTGCTCCTGCTCCTAAATCCCTACAGCTGCTCTGGTTCCCACTCTTCCTGAAACTTAGATCTTCAGCTATTCTTTTGATACTGTAAGCGACCCCATACTCTTCCAATAAATTTGGCTGCACCCCCCCAAAAAACAAATTTTGCTACCCAGAGTTGTCTGCTTGCAACCAAGGAATCCTGATACAGCCTGTGATTCTTTTTTCCTCCTTGAAGTCCCCTTAATTTGCCCCCCACCTCTTTTCTACTCTCACTGGCCTATTTATCACTTTTGCTAGAACTTTTTCAATATCCTAGCATATAGCCACCCTGAACATGAGTTATTTTTCTAAAGCACAGCAGATTATGCCATTTCTTTTCAAAAGCCTTCAGAGGCACTCCACTGTAAAGACAACAAATTCCAACTTCTCAGCCTACTGTTCAGGGCCTTCCAGTCTGCCCCCAGTTTACTTTTCTAGTTTTTTCTCCCATTAGTTACCTCCCTAACCATTTACCACAGCCCTGGTGTACCCTACTCCCGTTACTTCGAACTACTTGCTATTCCAAAAAACATGCCTGACCTCTCACCTTGCTTGCTGCTTGTGCCACCCTCTCCCTCTGAAACATTTTCCCCCCAACTCTGCCAGAGGGAATCCTTCCGTCCTGTAAGGCTCATTTAAATTCTCTCTTTTTCTTGAGACCTTCTGTGGTAGGCAGAATAATGTCTCCTCACCCCACCCCCCCCAAATATGTCCACATCCTAGTCCCTGGAACCTGTAATGATGTTACCTTATACATAAGGGGACTTCAGGTTGCAAATGGAATAAAGGTTGCAAATCAGCTCGCCTTAAAACAGATTATCCTGGATTATCTGGGAGGACACAATGTATTTATGAGGGTCCTTAAAAGTAGAAGGGGGAGGCAGAAGAGGCCAAAGTAATAATGTAACGTAAGAAAGTCTCAACCCACTGCTGCTGGCCTTGAAAGTGGAGGAAAGGGTCCATGAGCCAAGGAATGTGGGCAGCTTCTAAAATCTGAAAAAGGCAAGGAAACAGATTTTACCCCAAAGCCTCCAGGAGGGAACACAGTCTGGCAAACACCTTGATTTTAGCCCAGTGTAGGACTTCTAACATACAGACCTATAAGATAACAACGTGTATTGTTTTAAGACATTAAGTTCGGGATAATTTGTTATAGCAGCCACAGAAAACTAATACACGTTCTCAGAGCACACTTTTTTTCTGAGATGCAGTTCCTTAAAGAGAAAATAATTGCTACTGACAACCATAGAGGGCTGTGCAGAACGAATCAAAATAGGTATCAAAGATATTCTTATTATTGCTGAAAATGCCTGCTTTAAACTACTTTCTTTACATCTACCTCATTCATTCTTTCAACACGTATAGACACTGTCGATGTGCCAGCACTAGGAACGAAATTTGAACAATGAGCCAGCTCTAGGAATGCAAGTTTGAACAATGAAAATTCCCTGTCCTCAATAAGGTTACAGGGCATTAGGGAAGACAGAAAAGTTAACGGAAGATAAGGAAGTAATACGATGCTTACATTATCCAGCAAACAGAGGTGGCCAAGGGAGGATATGGGAGGAACACCTAACCAAGTTGTGGGTTCAGGGAAAGACTCTCAGAGGAAATGATGTCTAAGTTGAGACCTCTAAGACAAGCAAGAGTTAAAAACAAGTGTGCGTGGGGAGGCGGTCGGGGGCAACATCCAAGCAAAGGAAAAAAGTATATAATGCAAAATCCTAGAAGTGAAAGTGCCCAGGTACTTCAGAGGAACAGCAAGCAGTGTAGCTGGACCACAGACACAGAGAGAGAGAGTAACGGAGAAAGATACAGCAATTGAGGTATGCAGAGCCACATCACCTAGGACCATGTAAGTCATGTTAAAGATTCTACTCTTTATCAAGAGCAACAGGGACCTATTGAAGGGTTAAAACAAAAGATGTAATCCACTGGTTTGGAAAGCAGAAAGTGAATTGAAAGGAGGCAAATTAGAGGAAAAGAAACCACACGAGACAGTTCCGACCTATGTCAAAAATACAGGCATTCTCTACTCACTCACTTACTCATTCTTCCATTTCAATTAATACTTTTCTAAAGCCTACTACTGGCTTGTGCTAGGCTCTGGGAATAAGAAGGATAATCCCTGCCCTAGTAGAGTTTAGAGTGTTTTACAGGGAGACAGACTTATTAATTAGGAAGAAATGACAAGACATGGTGATTAATGAGATATGGGAAGTGAAGGAAAAGGTGAATCAAAGATGACATCTAATTTCTGCTTTGGGCAACTAAGTAGATGGAGGAGCCATGTAGATGGAGGGGCCATGTGCTGAGATGGGGAACATTAAAGGTAGAATAGGTTCATGTGGGGGTAGATGATGAGTTCCACTTTGGATGTTCATTCACTCAGGGGACATTTACTGTTTGATGAGGATAAGAGTAGCTATCTATGAGACATGTCCAGTAGGACCCTGAATATAGAGGTCAGCAAAGGAAGAGAAGGATCTCAACAGGGAATGGCCATGATTTACTCTTCTATCATGGTAATAAGTACAGATACTTGCATCGAAAGTGAATATCTACTCTTTTCCAATGGTATTTACTTAGTACCTACTATGTGAACACAGTGAACAAAAGAGACTAAGCCTGTCCTCAGACTTTACACCCCCATAACGCCTGCCAGAAATCTGTGGTCCCACATAATGCTCAACATGCCTGCCAAGGTGTTTGCTGCCAGAGGCTGTACCCTCATTTCTCCTCTTGGGCCATTCCATGCTTCTAGGTAAATAATTACAGTGGGACATGCTGCTCCAGGAAGGAACTTTCACTGATCACAAGGACAAAAATGAGGACACCTTGATTCGGATTCCTAGATCCTTTCCTTAGTCTTTGTGTCCTTGGGCTAGAGAGTCTGCTTAATATCAGACATAACATGGCACAATACCAACCTTCCAGGAGGCTTAATTATTTAAAAATGTGTGCAGACTTGTATCGCTCACAGGTGAAAGCTGTCTGAAAAGTTTTGTTAGATAGTATTAAAGACCTTTCCCATATTTTGATTCTTACATAAGCATTAAGATGAAGTATCAGAAAGAGCATATTTTGGGAATTTTAAGCAAAATCTTACAGTTATGGAGTGATATTATATAAAAGGACTTAGAAGGCTGCAAATGAACATGTCTTCTTTGTCTTAAATCCTCTCCTTGACCTCCAGAAGCCTGGCAATGTGATAAAATCTTATCTGACAGAAAAAATACTGGGGTATTTTGGGCTCTTCTAATAATCCTAGAAGCACAGACTTGTAAAAGAACAAATGCCACAGAAACTAAGGTTAAAGGCTTTAAGTATAAAAAGGAAAAGAATGTAAAACATGCAGCTACCTAGCCCTTGCAGTTTTGAAGGTGGAAGTCCCATAGGGCCTACCTGTAAGGATAAAAGGTTTCAGATTAAGGAGTTTCAGAGAGAAAAGGTCACCTCCTTATAGACTGGAAAATGAGACATCTGGGAAAGAGAGACACAAGCTATGCTCTCTTGAGTGGAAGGAGAGCTGCTCCTTGGTTCCTGAGAGGTACTGTGGAAAATATTTTACACAATCATTGCCATGTGGCAGTGGCCTCAGCATGTTCTCAAAGAGCCCACGCTCCAGCAACTTACTAGGAGTATATATAACCTGAGCTAGGACCCGCTGTCCCAGAAACAATGAGATGGCGCAGCTCCAGGGGCAGTGGCGGTGGTGACACGCAACTCCTCTGCCTTCGCACATAAAACGTGGAGCAGCAACCCTAGCTGGCACAAGGAGGACAGACAGTAGTTAGGGGTCACAGTACTGCACCCCTGGCTTCGGCAATGGACAAATGGTATGCGTGGTGGGGTTATCTGGTTTGAGCTAAGGGAGTCTGAATAGCAGTGAAGAATAGTGAGAAAATATCTTCACATGGCTTCTTAGCCCAAAGCCCAGGGTTGGACCTCCCAGGTGGGAGGCCCTGCCCACAGATACACACCTATAGTTTTCCTGACACTTAGGTGTGGCCTAGGGCTTCAAATAGACCAGGGCCAGGGTACAGATATTTTCTGAGGCACAAGGGTCTATAGAAGTCTGGTACTTCCCCACCCAGACTGTGAATGGTACAGGATAAGGGCAGAAAATGCCAGAAAAGTATAGCTGCACAAATTGCTTTAGTCACACCCATACAAAACAGTCAATCATTAGATAATGTATATAAAGCATTAGCTTAGAGCTTTGTTCTTAGTAAGTGCTCAATAATGCCAAAGAGTATTATCCACTCACAGGGATATACGCATGTATAGATATGTACACCTATCTCTACCACTCTGGAGAAGTCCAGATAGTCACTCTGCTTTCTGGACCAAACAAAGGTCAAGGGTCATGGGCCCAGATAGGCAAGGTTCACCCTCATAAATGTCATTTCAGCAGCAATGTAGACTTTGCACGGAAAAGCCAAGCCAAGGGACTTCAATTCGAGGATGCTTGCTCTTCTCCTATCCGGCCAAAGATGGGCAAGGCAGGAGCCAGGAAGCAGGGGAAACAGTGTGGGGCACTAGTAGCACAAGGATGGCCAACAGAAGAGGCTAAGGTAGAGCAGTTTTCTGGGGCAAACTCTCCACACTGAGCCCACGGGGCTATAGGCGGGACCTTTCAATACATCCTCCTGCATGGGATTTTGCCGCTCACCCCCAGTGCTCCTTCCATTATTGTCAGAAGGCCTAGTGTGAACCGAATCCCCCTTTGTCCTCAATCTCACATTCTGGTTTCTCCTCCCTGGCCCTCCTACACCCACGTTTTCTTAGTTGATGCCCACTTCCATCAACCCCCTGAAGCCACCTTTTCAGATCCTCAGCCAGCCCTGTAGCAAGAGGAGTGTTTTCGCTGCAGAGCATCCTAAAGGGCTAGTTTTGGCTCCTGACACCTACTTTACATGTCTAGTTCTGTTCTGGAATAGTCAACACAAAACAAATGCGCACTCTGATCGTACTTGCCCTCTTCTCTCATTTTGCCTCAAACAGAAACCACAATATTTAATAATCTGGTTTTACTTAAAATTCTGCCTTTTTTTAGACAGCTAGGATATTGTCTTCCTTAAAACCCAGTTATTTTAGCCTGTAGTATCTGCTCACAAATTTACTCACTCTCACAATAATGTTGCACAACACGGAACACATACTCTTGAAAATGAAACTGCTTGAAAATGTGAAAACGGAAAGGTTCAGTGAAAAATAATATGTAAGTGACAAATATGATAACAATGAAAGCAAGTGGGCCAGAAATCAAAGAAAAACAAAATTTTGAATTCACTCTCTAAATGGGAAACAGTCTGAGCTCTGTTATGCGAAAACGTACCTCTCACCATTAGGCCCCACTCTGTTGATTAGTTTTTCCATGGCTTCCTCAGTCTCCTTCAGTTTTTCTTGTAGTTGAACAAGCTCAAAATTGGCTGAAAAACAAGCATCAATCTAAGAAGCATCCTGTACAACTCCCTAAGCCCTTTTCTGAAACATGGCTGGCTGTGACACTCTACAGTAATCCAGGCTGGTCCTGAGAGTCAGGCTGGTCCTGAGATTCAGCTAATCCAATCAGGACACAAAGAGTACTGAGGTCTAGACACCAAGATCTAAAGGACACACGTTTAGAAAGTGATGAATAAATCACTCTCTCACACACAGAAATATAGCAGGACCAGCCAAAGAAAATACCTAGGAGTGAAAAACATAGCCCTACACAGTCAGCCAAGGAGGAATGAAGATAACTCCTTTCTAATTCAAATGATACTTGAGGATAAAGTACCAAATCTGGTAAAGGACTTCAGAGAAGGTGTTAAGGCCCTGAAATGAACAATATTTCACCTGTCCCTAGGGTCTGAAAACTTATACGCAAGATATAACAGTATAAAAGTTACGCTCCTTCAACAGAAGTCTTGAACTAGGGCTGAGACCTTCCTGCCCAAGGTTTCCTACTTCAGTCATCGGGGGTGAGTGGTATAACCCTATCTCCCAGAAGCAGCTTTCTCAACAAGGGTCAGACAGGACCACAACTACTGAAAGTAACGTTAAGACCCTAAAAGCAGAACGTAAAAAATCAATCGCTCAATCAGTACATGAAATGAACTTTAAGATAATAGGAAAATAAAATGTTGCTCATTATGTAGATAATCTAGTAGTTCTGTTTCACACCCGAGTATCATTGTACACAGATATATTGAGAGGGTCACTATAAAATGTAATATTTCAAAGGCTTTTTAGTACTTGTACAACAAATTCTTATGCATGCAATTAACATCTGTGCCACATAAATGCTTAGGTTATTTTTATTTTCTGTATGATTCAAAATTGAAGCATAAGAAGCTGATATAATTGCTACTACATTATAAAACAGCTGCTCTTAGGAATTCATTTTATTTACTTCTTTCTGTTTTAAATGCATTATGTGACAGGATACAGAATTTGCTACTCTTTAGAGTTCACAAGTCTTTAAAAACAATTTCATGATGCATTTACAATCACTTTTAGTAAGACACTATTTCAATTAAGAATACAAAAATTCAAAAAAAAAAAAGAATACAGCAGGGATCACAGTCATTTTGCTGATGTCTTTCTTTTAAAAAACTCCGATGAGGCTTCAGTATCCACAGGATAGTTTGGCCTTCAACAACACAGCTTATCCTACCTACTCTTCATGCCTTCTTTCCCACAGCTGCCCTCTTGTCAGACTGCGTCTTACTCAAGCACCCTATCTAATAGGCCCTCCTTCATACACAGCTAGGTGTGATTTCCCAGAAGGCTTTCGCTAAGTCCCTTCCTTCTAGGTAGTAAACTTTTCACAAGTTATTTTCCCCTGACATTCATCCTAGACTATAAATTCTCAGAGAGAAGAGCCATGCCATATATATTTCTTTTTTCCAGAGAGCACAGAATATTCTAATTGGTCGGTAAATATTGGATGATCATGTTTCAAGAGTCAGAAGTGTTAAAGTCTGTCCCTAGATTTAATAACTGACTTTGACAATGACTTGATCTCACTGTGAAATAAAGAAATTTGCTACCAATATTCTGAAGTCTAGAAATGAGAAGTAACCCATTGCGAGTGTAAAATATTAATCTGCTAATATATAAAAAAGTGAACTGGTGGTTGTGTACTTTTTTAAACTATCTTTCCCTCAAAAGCCCAACATCAATATGGAAACTTGAGAATTCCGAGAGCTAAGGTAAAAATCGGCATCAGATTAATCTGGGACAACTTTTGAGAAATGCTTTTAAGACATATCCACAGATTGCCCCTCTGGCTGTATTACAGCTGTCTGACTCAATGAAACTTATAAATATACTGAAAGGGGCACTTACTAATTTTCCTGTGGGTGCTTCCAGGTGTGGCAGTAGAGCACTTCCGATCCTCTGCAGTACTTTTCCCCTTTGAGAGCTGAGAATTGAAGGAGGTACAGTACATCAACAGCAGCTCAGAACCTCAAAGTCATGGAACCCCTCATATTAAATGAAAAAAAAAAAAAAAAGGTAGGGAGAAAATCAAATCAAATAGCAACATTAGAGAAACATCTCAAAAAAAAAAAAAAGCCAACAGAAGGTTTTCAAGTAAAAAATTATCAAGGTCAAGGCACAAGAAAAAAATCTCTTCACAAGCCATCTGCCTTGCCCATGCTCATCCAAGACTCAACCTGGGCTGCCTGCAGAATTCCTAGGCAAGAATGAAGTCACCTCTTACTCTACCTAGGAGGGCAGCCTCCTGCTTCTACTTACAGGGCCCAGGCCCAGGCCCATGGCTGGCCAAAGCCTGCCTGGAGGTAGAACTTAACTGGGAGTCTACTTTTAAAAGGGCCCAAATTGGGCTTCCCTGGTGGCGCAGTGGTTGAGAGTCCGCCTGCCAATGCAGCGGACACGGGTTCGTGTCCCGGTCTGGGAAGATCCCACATGCCGCGGAGCAGCTGGGCCCGTGAGCCATGGCCGCTGAGCCTGCGCGTCTGGAGCCTGTGCTCCGCAACGGGAGAGGCCACAACAGTGAGAGGCCCGCGTACCACAAAAAAATAAAATAAAAGGACCCAAATCATATCTTCCCAGAGCTGGGAAATATCAGGCTTAGTTTCAGGACGCGGCAGTTCTGTTTCAGGAGAATTACTACAACTGATGTTAAAAACAGCACCTCATACTCCTGGGGGTAAAAGGAGGAAAAAGTGGTGCTGGTACAGTCATTATTTGGCCTCACAGTGGCTACCTCGAAATCATTATGCCAATCCTCACGATAAAGTTCTTCTTAGAGAACACCTTTATGCCTTTACAGTTTGCAAAGATGCCCAATCAAGAAAAAATTGGGGCAGGGTCGGGGGACGGTAGGCTTTGAACTTTATTGCTCAGTGGATTAGGAACTAGAAGATTCAGGTTCAAGTGGTGGCTCTGCGTTTTTAGTTGTGAATTCTGGGGCAAATTGTTCAGGTTCTGAGTGAAGATTTTCTCATCTGTAAAACTGAGATACGTGACAGCTATCCTAGGTACCTCATAAAGAGGAGGCAAGATTTAAAGAGATGACAGATTTGAAAAAGGGTTATGAACTATAAAGGGTTTTAATGCTGACAATGATTTTTATTATGATGATACTGGATTTTCATTGATGTAATATGATCAGGATGACTCCACTTACCTTAAATAAAATGTATAGTATATATAAAAAAATCCCCAAACCGTAGATTGGAATAATCTGCCCCATCAGGCCTCTTCCACTACCTCCTCCTCCAGTGCCTCCACCTGGTCCTTTAGCCTTTGCAAAGGCCTCTGCAAGGTGAGACCTCTGGAAGCGAGCCCCAGAGGTCTGGCCATCTGAGGGTGCCTGGTGATGATGCATCATAGGTGGAAATCGACCCAACTTCCCTGAGAAAATAAATTAACCAGTCTTTATTACTTGTACTATTTTAAATATGGCTATTAGGAAAACACCTCACGCACTGAGATACATAACAGAAGTCAACTCAGACAAGTTTAAGAAAAAACGGGAACTTGATTATAAGGATATACAGGCATCACAAGAGTATCACACGTGTAATAAATATGATGTGGCAATCTCTAGCTGTTCACCAAACCCATTTTCTCTTCCTTTCGGGTCCACAGGTGGATAATATTTTTCAGCTTCCCATACACTTAAATGTGGCCGTGTGACTGAGTTCCAGACAAAGCAATGTGAATGACAGGTGCTAGTTCAAGGCCTGGCCTATACAACGTCCCATATATTGAACTCCATGTTCATTTCCTTTCTGCAGGCTGGATGCAGAACATCTACGGAGATGTTGGAAGTCATGTGTTGAAAATGGCAGAGCCTCCATCAACCCGAGTTCCCGAGTAACTGTGTGGCACAGAGCCGTCCACTGTCACCACCTCACCAACTTAGAACCATCTGGACCTGTTTATGTGAGTGAGAAATAAACTTCTGTTGTGTTAGGGCCACTATACACTTTGGAGTTTATCTGTTAGAGTAGTTAGCCATCCCTAACTAATACACATAAGGAAACGCAATCTGATCTCAGAAGAGAACACAATCAGAGACTGGAAAGCCATCAGGATACCAGACAGCTACTCTCACATTCTACTTCAATCGTTCTCCCTCTCTGTGGGGCCAGAGGGCTTTTTTCTCTGTTCCTCTGTGCATATCTTCCTCATTCTCATTTCTCCGTCAGCATTTCTCTAGCTTCTCTGTGAACATAAAGGAAGATGTTCACCCCCAAATCCCTCGAACTGCATGTCCTTCAAGGGGCCAGCAGAGACTGGTCATAATTCCAAATTCCCTGCATACCTACTCAGCTTGGGTAGGTATGCAGCACTTTCTAATCAGCTGTAGCTGAACAGACAGGATTCATGTAGTACAAACAGGGCCACAGGGGCTCAGTCCTGTGAGGGGAAGTGCAGGGCTTAGAGAAAGGAGCATGCATCAGTTTTCTCACATTTTTTTCCTCCATCAAGGGGCAGCCAAACATTAACAGTGTCAAGCCTCCTCCAAGTCACAGGTGAGAAAGAAAGGAAAGACTTCTCTTCAAAAGGCCATGTAAACAGGCTTGTGTGGATAATCCACAGACAGAAAACACTAAGGAGCAGGAAGACTTCCCAACTCAGGCTCTAAAAATACAAACTACACAGTAAAATCTGTTGGATTTGACTTCAATAAAATTATGGATTTCTGTTCAATAAAGAATACCATAACAGGGTTAAGATAGGTGACAGGCAAGGAAAAGCTTCTGCAACGTCTATAATTGACAACGGATTAAATCTCTAGCATAGACAAGGAATTCCTACAATTTGATATGAACATCAGAGGAAACCCAATAGAAAAATGGCCCAAAGATATGAGTAGGAAACTCACAGAAAGAGTTCAAATGGTTAACAAGTACATAAAGAGATGATCAAAATAAAACCAACAAGAAAAATGCCAATTAAAACAATGAGCTAGCACTTATACCTATCAGAAGGGCAAAAATTAGAATGGTGGGTAATAGTAGGTACTGTCAAAGATGTGGGGAGGCAAGAACTCTCATGCATTATGGGTAAGAGTGTAAACGGATACAGCCATTCTGCTAAGTGATCTGGCTGCACTTAGTGACATTAAAGCTACGTCCTATTATCCAGTGATCCTATACTGGTGGATAAATTCCAGAGAAATTCTCAAATAAGGCTGTCTGTATCCGAATTCAAACTATAGACTCTATAGACCTGTGTGAGAATGTTCACTGTGATGATGATGTAGCAGGGAGCCTGAAGTAAACTTCGATTTCTGTAACTGTTAGAATTTAGAATCAAAATGGAGTAGATACAAATAGGAAATTCCACGTAGCTTTTAGAAAACACTTTAGATATACCTACAGCAATATGAACATATCTTAAAAAGCACAGCATTGAGAAAAATAAGCAAATACCATATGTAAGCTAAAGACACACTATAATTATACTACATATCTTTCAAGCAAATATGTAGGTATAAGGACATAAAACAAACACATTAGAGTGGGTGCACATGAACGGAGAAAGGAATGGGCATGTGGAGTGAAGGTAAAAGGTTAAAAAGAAAGTAACGAAATAAGAAAGCAACCTTGCACTGGTGATGTTAATCAGGGGCTATGAACTGAGGACTATCTTCAAGTCAACTCTCTGCTCCTGAGGTGAGAGAGATGGTGGGTGGGCAGGCAAGGAGTGAGACAGCCAGCCACTGGGCCTGGGGGCTGCCCTCTGCCTGTATCCTCTCTCAGCCGAGCTCCACCCCAACAATCCTTTTTTTCCCTCTTGATACCGACTTCGGGTGACACGGAAGTTAGAAGAAATGCTTCTTTTTAAGAGGAGGCCAGCAACAGAAGCACAAGTTCAGACAGTAGAAGAAAGCAAGCAGGTCACTACTCCTTATTCTGGGTACTGGTGACTATTTTGCTACTAAACTGTCAAGGATCTTAATATCTTAAATGGTCCTAGCTTTAAGGCTATAATGCACTTTGAACAAATGCCTAGCCAGCATCTAAGAAGCTAACCTTTCCCTTGAGAGAATCTGATATATCGGGTGGTTACTGCTCAATAAACTAGATTTAATATCTGTAGTAATATGTTGTTGAACTTCATTTAACTGTACTGAGAAGACTGTTCTCAAAACTTGGCATAAAACAAAATATAAAAAATTAAAACCAAATAATGGCACAAAAGGCATTATTTTGCATTTCTAAAATTAAAAAATGATAATGCTAAACATCACACATCTGCCCCCAAAACTTTTATAGATCTGTCAGCCAAGAAGATTTATTGGACCACTATTATGTTCAGGACTCTGTGCTGTAGGTAGGAAAGAAAGAGAACCATAAATGAAACGGAAACAATGGTTCCCACATGAAACAATGCTTTTAAAAAGTAGTATATCCAAAACAAACAGCAAAAAAGGAACAGGATACTATGGATCTTATTACTAGACAAACTAAATGTCTAAGTATTGAAAGAATGCCAAAAAAAGGGAGAGGAATCAGATGGGATCAATCATTGAAGGGAGTGAGATTCAGAAGAGAAGAGAAGCAAAGGCACACTAGGAGAAAAGAGGACTGTGTGCAATGAGAAAAAGATGAGAACAAAGAAATAAGAACAAAGAATAAGTAAGGTTAACTACCAAATCCAGTAAGGGAAGTAACAAGAGATAAGGAGAGGAAAGTAGCAGTGGGTTAAATGTTAACTTGTGTCATATAAATTTAATACTGTGGATCTAGGATCAGGGAAATGATTTAATCAGAAGGGTGTCTGAGGAGGATTATTCCAGCAGTTGAGTAAGGACCTAAAAGAGAGAAACTAGGGTCTGGGAAATCAGCCAGAAGACAGCTATAGCTATAGAAAGGAAAGGATGGGTCCAAGGGCTTTTACCACGTAATGATCAGCAACATTTAATAATGAATGGGGAGTCGGGAATTGGAAAACTCGAAGGTTGGTTTAAGATACTAAGAGAAGACAATGAGGAAAACTGGGAGGGCTTATGGTTAGGGGAAGACTGAACACCTATTTTTCACATGTTAAATTCTAGGTGTTGTTGGCATATTCAGAGGAAATTTTTATTAGACTGTAGTTAGCCTTGAGAAGAAACTCTGAGCTACCTAAATGACAAAGCTAATTAAAATTGCATGAACAGTTCCCATACCAAAAAAACTGGAGGGGTATGTGTACTTATGTGCAAAAATAGGAAGAAAAGAAAACTGCGCTGCTCAAAGAAGACCAGAAGCAAACCAGTATCATAAAAGTCAAAGGAGGACAGACTTTAAAGCAACTGAGAAATCTACAACAAACTGATAAAAGACTAATGGCTATCCCTGTTTTTAGACACAATGTATTCTTGGGAAAAGGATGGCCATCATACGTAATCTTGACTGTCCACCTATTTGGACAATAACAGAAACCAATATACTACAAAGCATCATAGAATCTTCAGAGTCAGAAGGAGCCTTAAAAGTCATCCAGCCTCTCAACAAATGCTATGGGGACAAGACATTCACATGCAAAAGAATGAAGTTAGACCCCTACCTCACACCATATTAAATTTCTAAAAATTAACTGAAAATAGATTAGAGACCTAAATATAAGAGCCAAAACCATAAAAGTCTTAGAAAAAAAATAAACATAAATCCTTGTGACCTTAGATTAGGCACTGTTTTCTTAGATATGACACCAAAAGCACAAGCAACCAAAGGAAAAATAAGTGGATTTCATCAAATTTTAAAACTTTTGTGCCGCAAAGACACCATCAAGAAAGTGAAGACAACCCACTGAATGAAAGAAAATATCATATCTGATAAAGGTTGAGTATTCAAAATATATAAAGAACTCTTACCACTCAACAAAAAGACAATCCAATTAAAAATGAACAAAATATCTTCTTGCAGGTTTTGTGTGTGTGTGTGTGGTATGCGGGCCTCTCACTGTTGTGGCCTCTCCTGTTTGCGGAACACAGGCTCTGGACGTGCAGGCTCAGCAGCCATGGCTCACGGGCCCAGGCGCTCCACGGCATGTGGGATCCTCCCGGACCAGGACATGAACCCATGTCCCCTGCATCGGCAGATGGACTCTCAACCACTGCGCCACCAGGGAAGCCCAAAAATGAACAAAATATCTTAACAGACATTTTTCCAAAGAAGATATATAATGGCCAACATGCACATGAAAAGATGTTCAACATCACTAGCAATCAAAGAAATGTAAATTAAACCCACAATGAGATAGAACTTTACACCCACAGGATGCTATAATCAAAAAGACATAATCAATGAGCCATCCCTGGTGACGCAGTGGTTAAGAATCCGCCTCCCAATGCAGGGGACACGAGTTCAAGCCCTTGCCCGGGAAGATCCCACATGCCGTGGAGCAACTAAGCCCGTGTGCCACAACTACTGAGCCTGCGCTCTAGAGCCCGAGCTCTAGAGCCCATGAGCCACAACTACTGAGCCCGTGTACCACAACTACTGAAGCCCATGTGCCTAGAGACCGTGCTTCGCAACAAGAGAAGCCACCAAAAAGAGAAGCCCGCGCACTGCAACAAAGAGTAGCCCCTGCTTGACACAACTAGAGAAAGCCCGTGTGCAGCAGTGAAGACCCAACACAGCCAAAAAATAAATTTAAAAAAAAAAAAGACATAATCTAAAGTGTTGGTGAGGATGTGGAGAAAATGGAACTACTGTACTCTGCTGGGTGGGAATGTAAAATAGTGCAGTTGCTTTGAAAAACAGTCTGGCAGTTCCTCAAAAAGGTAAACAAAGTTTCCATATGACCCAGCAATTCTGCCCTTAGGTTAATACCCAAGAAGAATATGCTCACACAGAAACTTATGTACAAAAAAGATCTTGCTGTGATTTATGTCAAAGAGTGTTCTTCCTATGTTTTCCTGTAAGAGTTTTTATAGTGTTCGGTCTTACATTTAGGTCTTTTTTTTTTTTTTTTTTTTTTTTTTTTTTTTTTTTTGCTGTCCGCGGGCCTCTCTCACCGTTGTGTCCTTCTCTCCTGTTGTGGAGCACAGGCTCCGGACGCACAGGCTCAGCGGCCATGGCTCACGGGCCATGTGAGCCATGTGGGATCCTCCCGGACCGGGGCATGAACCCGTGTTCCCTGCATCGGTAGGTGGACTCTCAACCACTGCACCACCAGGGAAGCCCCCTACATTTAGGTCTTTAATCCTTTTTTTTTTTTTTTTTTTTTAGGTCTTTAATCCATTTTAAGTTTGTTTTTGTGTATGGTGTTTTATATATATATATATATACACACACACATACATACACATACACACGCATGTATGTGGAATCTAGAAAAATGGTACAGATGAACCTATTTATAGGGCAGAAATAGAGATGCAGATATAGGGAACAGACGTGTGGACATGGTGGGGGTTGGGGAGGGAGGGTGGGATGAACCGGGAGACTGGGATTGACGTCTGCGCATTGCCATGTGTAAAAGAGATAGCTAGTGGGGAACCTGCGGTATAGCGCAGGGAGCTCAGCTCGGTGCTCTGGGGTGATATAGATGGATGCGACGGGGGGTGGGGTGGGAGAGAGGTCCAAGAGGGAGGGGATATATGTATACATACAGCTGATCCACTTTGTTATACAGCAGAAAGTAACACAACATTGTAAAGCAACTATACCCCAATTAAAAAATAAAACTTGTACAAATGTTTAAAGCAGCATTATTCATAATGGCCAGATGTTCATCAGCTGACAAATAAAAATGGCTGTATCCATAGAATGGAACAGTATTTGGCCATAAAAGAGGAAGGAAGTGCAGACACACGCTACAGTATGAACTTCGAAATCATAATCCTAAGCGAAGAAGAGCCAGTCATGCAAGACTACATATTATATGATTCCATTAACATGAAGTGTTCAGAATAGGCAAATCCACAGACACAGAGTAGATTTGTGGTTGCTTGCTGGGGGCAGGTAGGGAGGGTGGAGAGGGGGCAGAGGAGAGTGACTGCTAATGGGTATGTTTTTTTTTTTTCTTGAGGGGTGACGATTCTGATGATGGTTGTACAACTTCGTGACTATATTAAAAGCCACTGACTGTGCACTTTAAACAGGTAAATTGCACGATATGTTATTTATCTCTCAATAAATTGGGAATTTTTTAGAAGAGTCATCTAGTGGTGGTCTTGACTGCTGAACACCATCAAACAGGAAACTCAGTATTTCCCCCCACAGGAAGCCCGTGCCACCTCCGTACAGCTCTGATTGTTAGAACTGTCTTCTTTATACTGAGTTAAGGGGTGAGCAATGGGAGTAAGAAAGGAAGTGTGATATAGAGTTTCAAAAAGCAATACTAAATGGATGGTGATGTGGCAAGAAGTAGAGAAACATTAAAATTGATTTTAAAAGAGATTATTGATAAAGAGATTAGAGACTAGAATCAAAGAAGCACTGAAAAAGTAGAGAATACTATTTTCAAAGGTAGGAGGGGGAACTGAGAGCAATGGAAGAGACAGGCTAGATGGTAAAAATATATTTTATATCCTAGGAGAAATCTGTGCATTTTATATTCAATGTAATAGTTCACATATTTACTACTCAACACTTAACAACACGCCAGGTACTGTCAGACACTGAGATTAAAATGATAAAACAATTCCTGTATTTAAAGAGTTTATGAATAAGAAGTATAGTTACAACATGGTAACTGTACTGTAACCATCAAATCCAAAGGCTTTTACTCAGCTCTCACTCTTAAGACTCCTCTACTACACAAGAAAGTGATTACCACAAGCCATTCAATAAATATTGGATTAATCTGAACAAATTCTTGTCAAACTTTCCTGCCGTAATATCTGTGGCACACCACTCTCCTGATTTCTTCTTTCCCCACTGACTAGTCCTTCAACCTATTTCTTCCCATCCCTTTTACTGGTTCTTCTTTAATCCTCTCTCCCCAGCGTTTTGTTTCAACCTTTGTTCCTTCCTTAGTCTTCTTCCTTTGGTAAACTCATTCATTCTCAAGGCACACACTGTAATGTCCAAAATGTATAGCTCTAGTTCTGACCTTTCCTCCAAGCTCTCTTCTCTCATCTCTAAATCCCATTAATATATATGTCCTTTTGTGTGTCCATCAACTCAAACCTAAAAGTGAAACTAATCTTCACCTTCCAAAACCTGCTCTCCTCCCGTATTTCTTTTCGTTGTGGAGTCACTCTCTCAGACTTAGGCTTCAGACCTACAACCTCTGCCACCTGTGACCAAGGGTACACTTGAGATGGCAGGCTAGGGTCAGAATGCTGAATTTGGAACAGATTTTTCTCTTCATAAAGTTAACTGTTCTCAGTAGGGAGCAACCTCACCTCTTGGATCTTGGTATCACCATGTTTCTTAGAACTGAACAGCCCAGAATGCCTAAAAAGTCAATGGCTAGCAAACACTTGGAGATGTCTAGCTGAAATTATTTTTTCAGGAAAAAATTTTAAAGAAAATACTCGAAGGGTACAAAAAACTACAGATGATAATACATGAGCACCTGTATACCTACCTACCACACAGATATACCTGGAGCCCCTTATGTCTCTTCCTCCCACCCTCACTGAAATAGCCACAACTCCGAATTTGGTTATTATTAGAATATATGCTTTTAGACGTTACTATGTAAGTATACATCCATGAACAATATACAATATTGACTGAGTATTTTAAAACTTTATATTATGAATGGATGGTGGTGATGGTTGGATACCAGTGTCAATGTACTTAATGCCTCTGAACTGTATATCTAATGGTTGAAACGATAAATGTTATGTATATTTTAACCACAATTAAAAAAAAACCTTTATATTACAGTATGACACTGTACTGATGTTTCTGCAACTTCCTTTTTGCCTTTTTCTGGCAAAATGTATACAGTTAATACATGCAACTCTAGTTCATTCACTCAAACTGCTATATAACATCTCCTTGTATATCTGTATCACCATTTTCCACTATTACAAATGTTCTACTTTACAGCTACATTACAAAAAGGATTTCTGGGGTTTTAATTGAAGTATAGTTGGTTTACGATGTCATGTTAGTTTCAGGTGTACAGCACAGTGACTCAGTTTTTTTTTTTTTTGGCTGTGTTGGGTCTTTGTTGCTGCACGCAGCAGCTACTCTTTGTTGCGGTGCAGAGGCTTCTCACTGCGGCGGCTTCTCTTGTTGCAGAGCATGGGCTCTAGGCACACGGGCTTCAGTAGTTGTGGCTCGTGAGCTCAGTAGTTGTGGCTTGTGGGCTCTAGAGCGCAGGCTCAGTAGTTGTGGCACACAGGCTTAGTTGCTCTGCGGCATGTGGGATCTTCCTGGACCAGGGCTCAAACCCGTGTCCCCTGCACTGGTAGGCGGATTCTTAACCACTGCACCACCAGGCGAAGTGATTCAGTTTTAGATGTATACATACTTACACACACACATATACACACACACACACGTTTTCAGATTCTTTGCCCTTAGAGGTTATTACAAAATATTGAGTATAGGTCTCTGTGCTACGCAGTAGGTCCTTGTTGGTTAATCTGTTTTCTATATAGTAGTGTGTATATGTTAATCCCATACATATAATATATACACAATGAAATATTACTCAGCCATAAAAAAGAATAAAATAATGCCATCTGCAGCAACATGGACAGCCCTAGAGATTATCATACTAAGTGAAGTAAGCTAGACAGAGAAAGACAAATATCATAGGATATCACTTATATGTAGAATTTTTTAAAAAGATACAAATGAACTTATTTACAAAACAGAAACTCACAGACATAGAAAAATTTATGATTACCAAAGGGGAAAGCGGGGAGGGGTGGGATAAATTAGGAGGTTGGGATTTGTGATTTTGTTTTTTAATTGCTTTAAAACAAACAACTAAAGAGATCAGAACATTAAAGAGATCAGAACATTAAAACTGCAGACCTTCCAAAATAGAAAACAGCAGAGAACAGCTGTGTTCCCTATCTCTATATGTACTTAGGTATTCTATTAAATGGACTTGACTAAATCCCAATTGTTTATTGAAAGCTTTCCCCATATTTAGGTTTATTTAATTATTAAAATTTCACTTAGCAAATCATTTAAGCTTGACTAAAAACTTAATGGATTTTACAGAGTGCAGTTCTACTTTCCCTTGTTAATAACCATCCCTATTGCTAAAAACAAAAACAGAAACTCTAGCACTGTTAACAAAAGAGCTTTCTGAGAGCAACATTAAACCATTTGCAGCATTTCATTCTTAGGGCAAATAAATCAATAAAGAACTGGATTACCACAGAACAAGAGAGGTCTTAATGTAGCCAGTCCTTTAAGATACGAAAGCTTCTCCCTAAATACTGAGGAAGTTCTTGAGGTCATATTTAATTCAGCATTACTTAAAGTGGAGGCTCCAACAACAGCTGACTGTTTCTTCCTCACCAGTCTCCTCCAAGGGCCCATCCTATTGCATTCCCCTCCTACCTAACTCTGCTTTGCTGACCACTGCTTTAATGTTTTCTGCTTGTCTGACCAGATATTTTTCTTCATCTTTTACCCACCTCCCCACTCCCAATTCACTGTTGTGGCCTCTCCCGTTGCGGACCACAGGCTCCAGACGTGCAGGCTCAGCGGCCATGGCTCACGGGCCCAGCCGCTCCACGGCATGTGGGATCTTCCCGGACCGGGGCATGAACCCATGTCCCCTGCATCGGCAGGCGGACTCTCAACCACTGCGCCACCAGGGAAGCCCCCTACATGTTATGAAAAGAGATATCTGTGTGCCTAAGTTCCTTAGCACAGGGCCTAGTCCATATATTCAACACATGTTAACTATTACTGTTTGTTACCAGAGTAATCTTCCTAAAGCATAATTCTAACTGGTCTTGCCATTCCTTTGATCAAAAGCTTTCAACGGTTCCCAAAATGACAAGAGACTGCATCACACAGGAGAGAGCAGAGGGAAGTATCGATAAGGTGAGTACCACCTTTTCAGTCAGAGTTATTAAGATCCTCGCTGTGTGTCCAACTATTTAAGTGGAGGTTAAATTAACCTTACTGGAGCTCATTTTCATCATCTATAAAATGGCTATCATGAGACCTACTTCTCAGGGTTGTTACAAGGGTTACAGATTAAATAAGATAACACATACAAAGCTCCCAGCACACACAGTAGGTATTTAGCAAATTCTGATTTCTCCCTCCCTACAAAGTGAACTCCTAAACAACTGAATTCCATAATCTAGCCCAAAAGTACCTCTTCATGCTTCTTTCCCATTACATACTGATTCAGCCAAACTAGACTTCTCACCTTGCTTTGAGCCTGCCTTGTGATTTTTTACCTCTCAGCCTTTGCTTCCTCCAATGGTTTTGCTTTTCCCTCCAACTCCACATATCTAAATCCAGCCTATCCTAAGCCCAGGCCAAATACTGCCCTTGTCCCTGAAACATTTTCTCTTATCATCCCCATTGCTTAGAATACACTGTCTGAACCTCTTTAATTGCACTTATCACACCTGGCCTTATTCAAGAGTTCTATTTATGTGTCTTACATCCTCTATTTGAATGGACTGGAACAGAAATGGGTAACATCTTCCACTAAGTACCATTCCTACCCAATTTTAGCTAGTGCTGATTAAAACCTACAAATCATACCTGAGAATAAGAAAGCAGCCTCTGATACCCAGGAGCTGGTCTGGTGTTGCTATGAGCTAGCCTGGCACTCACAGTTAGGTCTTGGTGTTCTCCTCTTACACATAAGCAATTTCAGACATGAACATCAGACAAGACCATTCTGTGACCATGATGGATCAAGACCAAAAAAATAAGAACATTGTGTAATCTGTCTGAGCACACACAAAACATGAACACTGCCCAAACCAAAAAAATATCAAATAGCCCCTATTCCTGGATGATGAGTGACTGCTGCTTCTTTGCCAATTATAGCTATAGCTTTTCTTTAGACTGCTCTCTCTTGACATAAACTCTGCTAAGACACCCAGTCATAGAATGTGCCCCACTTTCTGACAGCACCCGATCCACAGCAAAGCCTGACGTCCTTAAATCTTCCTCAAAATCACCTAACATGAGGCTTCCCTGGTGGCGCAGTAGTTAAGGGTCTGCCTGCCAATGCAGGAGACATGGGTTCGTGCCCCGACCCGGGAGGATCCCACGTGCCACAGAGCGGCTGGGACCGTGGGCCGTGGCCGTTGGGCCTGCATGTCTGGAGCCTGTGCTCTGCAACACGAGAGGCCACAGCAGTGAGAGGCCCACGTACCACAAAAAAAAAAAAAAAAAAATCACCTAACACAAGCCTAAATCCTATAGTAAGACTTTTCTAACACTCTTACTGAGATGCTGCGTGCTTCCTCATGGTGTGCATCCTCCTTTGCTGCAACAAGCAATAAACCCAATTTATTCAACTGTAGGTGCATTCCTGGTGCTCTGTGGCTGAAGGACAAACTATGAACTTCTTTAATAGAAGTCTAGTATTTTCTTTATGCTTACAGGGCATGCTCTGGGTCTTGCATGCTATACACTTTGTTGAACTGATCTGAATGACTTACACTAGGCCTGTTGGCCTTGCTGTAATCTCAAGACCCAGCCCAGGCACTCTCAGAGCTAAAAATAGTTTTTTACTTCATTATCCTGAGTGTTTTCAATTTCACAGTTTTGAGAATAGAAAATGGCAGTCAGACTGATCGAGGTGCCCCACACCCACCCACCTCTGAGTTTCTGAAATTGAAAATGTATCTAATTTACATTTATTCACAGACTCTCAAATTGCCTCTGCTCCTCTTTGCACACTTTCAGAGAAGATGTCTGATGCTTCATTAAGAGAAAAGGTAAAGGACCAAAATAATCCATTTGTCTCAGGCACCTACATACCAACACATAAAGAGCTAATTTGAGATAACAAAGAATTACGTATATGTGTGTGTTACCTATGTATGTATAAATATGTATACACACATATACATATATATGTGTGTATGTATTTTCACATCTTGGAGAGCTTCAGACTCAGTGAGCAGGACTCACTTGAGGAGAACATGGTGACAAAAAGAGTGTGAAGTATTCCAGAGGAACAGGGTTACTGGGGAGGGGCTGGTAAGGAACCCTGTTTACAGGCACTCAAAGTGAGATGCTCAATGGAAAACACAGGTGGGCAGGGTCAGCAGGAGAGATGCCAAACGTAACATTACAGTAGGAGCTCCCCAGGCCCCAGCCAACGGAGGTGGAAGGTAGGACTCTCTTGAAGCCAATTGTAGCATAGAAGCAGCACACTGTCACCCTGGAGGGCTTCAACTACTCTGGAACCTGTTCAAAGTCCCAATCAGCTAACCAGGAACAACTGACAAGTTCCTGACCTAGTATGCTGACATCTTCATGTTCCACAGGTACATAAGGTGAGTCAGGGAATGGTTACTCTGGCCAAAGAAGAAACCTGTTGGTGAAATCAAACGAGAACCATAGGAGAAAGAGATCATGCCATCTTAGAATTTGTGGCAAAAAGGCAGGGGTTGTGTGGCACAGGCTCTAGGAAGGCAGAATTAAGAAGTCCTGAGAACAGGACACGTGGTTCCATTGCATGAGACTCTAAGAAGAAAGCTCTTAAAATGCATTTTGCTTGGGCATTTAAAAAATTCTTAAGCAGGTGGGGAAGGCAGAGGAAAACAGTAGATGTACTGGTAGCTATTCTAAAAGAACAGACAAAAAATGAACAGAAGAGCACATCAGCAATCAGCATGAAAGAGTAGCAAGACTTGGAAGAACCACATGAGGAGGCCAAGGTCCAAAACAAATTAAGGTTTACAAAAAGGCTAGCAAGGGCTTCCCTGGTGGCGCAGTGGTTCAGAGTCCGCCTGCCGATGCAGGGGACGTGGGTTCGTGCCCCGGTCCGGGAAGATCCCACATGCCGGGGGGGCGGCTGGGCCCGTGAGCCATGGCCGCTGAGCCTCGCGTCCGGAGCCTGTGCTCTGCAACGGGAGGGGCCGTGGCGTTGAGAGGCCCACGTACAGCAGGAAAAAAAAAAAAAAAAGGCTAGCAAAAGCAAAAAGGGTATTTTTAGAGTGAAAAGGCAATTTGTTTGATGATAAAATGTAATGCTGAGAAAGCAGAATTTCTCAACCTCTATTTTGCTTCCATTTTCTCTATCAAAGGGTATCAATTTGGGGTTAAATGGGAGAGAATTAACAACCCTAGAGGGAAAAAAATTCCCAGATGGGTGAGGAGGATAAGATCAAGTCTGTTCACTAAATAATTTCTACCAGGAAAACTGGTAAAACTTGCACATAAGGTCACTGAACTAGAGAAAATTTTAAGAAATTATACTGATAAAAAGAGAAATCTTGAACGAATGGAGACAGATAATTATTGTTCCAGTTTGCAAAAAGCAAAAGGTGGATAGTGGACTTTTCAACTATAGAGAAGTGAACACTTCTTGGACTCAATTCTAAAAAGGATTCTTCCTTTTTTTTTTTTTTTTTTTTTGATGAAGTAGACATGGAAGGGAAGAAACTTTTTTTCTGGTTCTATAAGAAAAAAAAAAACACGCATACCTATAGAAAATTGAGAAAGTAGAGAAAAGTATAAATAACAACCACCCATGTTTCCATGACCCAGAAATAACCACTGTTAAGATGTTGACCTACTTCTTCCTAGTGAATACATACAGTGAATGTATCTTTACTTTTCATTTACAGTATACAATTTTCCCATATTATTTGGAACTCTTCATGAGGAGAAGAAAGAGAAAAGGAGATCCAAAATGTATTAAAAGAGATTATGGCTGAAAAATTCCCAAACCTAAAGAAGGAAACAGATATCCAGATACAGAAAGCACAGAGGGTCCCAAACAGGTAAACCCAAACAGACCTACACCAAGACATATTATAATAAAAATGGCAAGAGTTAAAGAGAGGATTCTAAAGGCAGCCAAAGAAAAACAGAGTTAATTACATAGGTTCCCCCATAAGGCTATCAGCTGATTT
>NW_006787051.1:1794964-1815778 GCF_000442215.2 Lipotes vexillifer
TTCCCTACAGAAACGCTGCAGGCCAGAAGGGAGTGGCAAGATATTAGTCAAAGTCCTGAAAGGGAAAAATCTGCAACCTAAGGTACTCTACCAAGCAAGATTATCATTTAGAATAGAAGGAGAGACAAAGAATTTTTCAGACAAGCAAAAACTAAAAGAATACAGCAATACTAAAACTATCCCCTAAAAGAAAATATTGTAAGATCTTCTCTAAATAGAATATATAGAAAAGAGAAAATCACAATTGGAAAGCAAATCACCTAAATAAACCAGTACACAGATTAAAAAAAAAATCAAAAAATTTCTGTGAAAGTGATGATAACCACAATGAACAGCAAAACAATGAACATGAAGGTGTACAAGAGGACGCCCAAATCATTAAATGTGATGGAGGAGAGTAAGAAAATGTAGATTTTTAAAATTCCCTTGCTTGTGTTTGAGCCTATATGACTACTAGTCTAAGGCAAGTAGATATACAATGGGGTTAACACACTTGAAAAACAGGGTTACCACAAATCAAAAACATAAAAGAGATTCACAAAAAACCAAAAAGAAGAGAACATAAGTATAATACAAAAGAAAATCATCAAACCACAAAAGGAAAAACAAGAAAAAGAAAGGGACAGAGAAGAAATATAAAATCAACAGGAAAATAATGTTTAAAATGGCAATAAATACATATCAATAATTACCTTAAACGTCAATGGACTAAATGCTCCAATAAAAAGACAGAGTGGCAGATTAGATTATAAAACAAAAGCCTACAAGATGCTGCCTACAAGAGACCCACTTTAGGGCAAAGGACACACATAGACTGAAAGTGAGGGGACGGAAAAAGATATTTCACGTAAATGGAAATGACAAGAAAGCAGGGGTCACAATACTCATATCAGACAAAATAGGCTTAAAACGAAGGCCATAAAGAAAGATAAAGGACACTATATAATGATAAAAGGGTCAATACAAGAAGAGGATTTTACGCTCATCAACATATACGCACCTAATATAGGAGCATCCAAATACATAAAACAAATACTAACAGACATAAAGGGAGAAAATGACAGGAATACAATAATAGTATGAGACTTTAACGCCCCACTCACATCAATGGACAGATCTTCTCTGGACAGATCTTCTAGACAGAAAATCAATAAGGCAACAGAGATCCTAGATGATGCAATAGAACAGTTCACATTTTCAGGAAATTACATCCAAAGAACCAGAATACACATTCTTTTCAAGTGCACATGGAACATTCTTTAGGACCACATACTAGGACACAAAACAAGCCTCAACAAATTTAAGAGTATAGAAATTATCAAAAGCATCTTTTCTGACCACAATGGCATGAAACTAGAAATCAACCACAGAAAAAAGAAATGAGAAAAAAAGCAATTACACGGAGACTAAACAACACGCTACTAAAAAACCAAACAATGGGTCACTGATGAAATCAAACAGGAAATATAAAAATACCTTGAGACAAATGACAATGAAAACACAACCATACAAAAGTTATGTGATGCAGCAAAAGCAGTTCTTAGAGGGAAGTTCATAGTGATACAGGCCTTCCTCGAAAAGCAAGAAAAACTTCAAATAAACAACCTAACCTACCATTTAAGACAATCAGAAAAGGAACAAACAAAACCTAGAGTCAGCAGAAGGAAGAAAACAATCAAGATCAGAGAGGAAATAAATAGAGACTAAAAAACAATAGAGGGCTTCCCTGGTGGCAAGGTGGTTAAGAATCTGCCTGCCAATGCCAGGGACACCAGGGTTTGAGCCCTGGTCTGGGAAGATCCCACATGCAGCAGAACAACTAAGCCTGTGTGCCACAACTACTGAGTTAATGAGCCACAACTACTGAAGTCCGTGTGCCTAGAGCCCATGATCCACAATAAGAGAAGCCACCACAATGAGAAGCCCACGCACTGCAACAAAGAGTAGCCCCCACTCGCTGCAACTAGAGAAAGCCCACGTGCAGCACGAAGACCCAACGCAGCCGAAAATAAATTAAAAAACAAAACAAAACAGAAAGAAAAATCAATAAAATCAAGAGCTGGTTCTTTGAAAGGGTAAACAAGATTGACAAACCTCTGGCCAGGCTCACCAAGAACAAAATAAACAAAATAAGAATTGAAAAAGGAGACATAACAACCGATACCTGCAGAAATATTGGAACCATAAGGGAATACTATGAACAATTACATGCCAACAAATTTGATAACCTAGAAGAAATGGACAAGTTTCTAGGAACATATAGCCCACCAAAATTGAATCAAGAAGAAACAGCTAATTTGAACAGACCAATCACTAGAAGTGAAATTTGTCATCTTAAAACTCCCTACAAACAAAATTATAGGACCAGATGGCTTCACAGGCGAATTTTACCAAACATACAAAGAGGAACTTACACTGATCCTTCTCAAACCCTTCCAAAAAACTGAAGAGGAAGGAACATTCCCAAAGACATTCTATGAAGCCACCATCACCCTGATACCCAAACCAGACAAAGACACCACCAAAAACGAAAATTACAGGCCAATATCTTTGATAAATATAGATGCAAAAATTCTCAACAAAATATTAGCAAACCAAATTCAACAACACATAAAAAAAATCATACGCCACAACCAAGTGGGATACATCCCAAGTTCACAAGGATTGTTCAACACACGCAAATCAATCAATGTGATACACCACATAAACAAGAAAAGACAAAAACCACATGGTCATCTCAGTAGATACAAAAGAAGCATTTCACAAAATTTAACATCCATTCATGATAAAAACTCTTACCAAAGTGGGTATAGAGAGAACATATCTCAACATAATAAAAGCTATTTATGACAAACCCACAACCAATGTAATACTCAATGGTGAAAAGCTGAAAGCCTTCCCACTAAATTCTGGAACCAGACAAGGATGCCCACTCTTACCACTTCTATTCAACATGATATTGAAAGTTCTACCCACAGCAATCAGACAAGAAAAAGAAATAAAAGGTATCCAAATGAAGGGAAGAGGTAAAATTGTCATTATATGCAGATGACATGATACTATATACAAAGAAAACCCTAAGGACTCCACACAAAAACTACTAGAACTGATAAATGAATTCATCAAGGTAGCAGGATATAAGATTAACATACAGAAATTGGTTGCATTTCTTTACACTAACAATGAAATATCAGAAAGGGAATGTAAAAAAACAATACCTTTCAAAATCACACGCCCCAAAATAAAATACTTCAGAATAAACCGAACCAATGAGGTGAGAGTTATATGCTAAAAATTATAAAACACTAATAAAAGAAACTGAAGAAGACTCAAAGAAATAGAAAGATATCCCATGCTCTTGGATTGGAAGAATTAGTATCGTTAAAATGAGCACACTAGCCAAAGCAATCTACAGATTTAATGCTAACCCTATCAAATTATCCATGACATTTTTCACAGAACTAGAATAATCCTAAAATTTATTTATTTATAAATGATCCTAAATTCTGGATCCATAAAGGACCCAGAATTGCCAAAGCAATCTCAAAGAAAAAGAACAAAGAAGGAGGCATACGCCTCCCAGACTTCAGACAATACTACACAGCTAAAGTAATCAAAACAGCATGATACTGGCACAGAAACAGACATATGGATCAATGGAACAGAACAGAGAGCCCAGAAATAAACCCACACACCTATGGTCAATTAATCTCCAATAAAGGAGGCAAGAATATACAACGGGGAAAAGACAGTCTCTTCAGCAAGTGGTGTTGGGAAAGTTGGACAGCTTTCACCATACACAAAAATAAACTCAAAATGGCTAAAGACTTAAACATAAGACATGACACCATAAAGCTCCTAAAAGAGATCACAGGCAAAACATTCTGTGACATAAACAGTACCATTGTTTTCTTAGGTCAGTCTCCTAAGGCAATATAAATAAAAACAAAAATAAACAAATGGAACCTAATCAAATTTACAAGCTTTTGCACATCAAAGGAAACCATAAAAAACCCAAAAAGACAACCTACAGAATGGGAGAAAATATCTGCAAATGATGCTACTGACAAGGGCTTAATTTCCAAAATATACAAACAGCTCATAAAACTTAAACAAAAAAGCAAACAACCCAATTGAAAAATGGGCAAAGACCTAGACATTTCTCCAAAGAAGACATACAAATGGCCAACAGGCACATGAAAAGATGCTTAACATCGCTAATTATTAGAGAAATGCAAATCAAAAGTACAATGAGGTACCACCTCACGCTGGTCAGAATGGCCGTCATTAAAAAGTATACAAATAACAAACGCTGGAGAGGATGTGGAGAAAAGGGAACCCTCCTACACTGTTGGTGGGAATGTAAGTTGGTGTAGCCACTATGGAAAACAGTATGGAGGCTCCTCAGAAAACTAAAAATAGAATTACCATACGATCCAGAAATCCCACTCCTGGGCACATATCCAGACAAAACTATAATCCAAAAAAGATACATGCACCCCTATGTTCATAGAAGCACTATTCACAGTAGCCAAGACATGGAAACAACCTAAATGTCCATCAACAGATGAATGGATAAAGAAGATGTGCTACATTTAAGCAATGGAATACTACTCAGCCATAAAAAAGAACGAAATAATGCCACTTGCAGCAACATGGATGCAACTAGAGATTACCATACTAAGTGAAGTAAGTCAGAAAGGAAGACAAATACCATGACATCACTTATATGTGGAATCTAAAAAATAGGACACAAATGAACTTATCTACAAAACAGAAATAGACTCACAGATATAGAGAACAGGCTTGTGGTTGTTGGGGGGGGCGTGTTGCGGGAGGGATGGAGTAGGAGTGTGGGGTTAGCAGATGCAAACTAGTATATATAGAATGGATAAACAACAAGGTCCTACTGTACAGCACAGGGAACTATATTCAATCTCCTGTGATACACCATAACGGAAAAGAATATGAAAAAGAATGTATATGTATGTATAACTGAATCACTTTGCTATACAGCAGAAATTAACACAGCATTGTAAATCAACTACAATTAAAAAGAAGAATGGTACACAGTATCAGATTTCAAGTTCAGGTATAATTAATTCTGTATTTGTACTGTCTACCCTGTTTATAAATCCACAGTGATCCCAGACAAACCGGTATTTTTTCCCCTTTGAGTTCAAAGAAAAAGAAAACTGGCCACCAAAACAGACAAAAAACATAAAAACTCCAACCCCTCATGAATATAATTTACTAGATTCATAATAGTCTATCATATGGGTGCACAATAACTTATGTAACCATAAATAACAGTAATAATAATAGTAATAATAAAGTAATGGCTTATAAATGCTAATAGAGGAAACCATGATCCCTGGGAGCCAGCATTCATTAATTCACTCAATTCACTAATTCCTTTATTCATGAATACTGATTTTCTACAATGTGCAGGCCTGGTCTAAAGTTGGAGATACAGCAGTAAACAAAACAAACAAAAATCCTTACCCTCATGGAACCTCCTTTCTAAATGGGAAAAGAGATAATACACAAGATAATGATAAATAGTAAAGAAAAAATGAAGCAGGCAAAGAGGATCGGATGTGTTGGGGGGAAATAAAGATTTTAGCTGGAGTATCCAGAGAAGGCTCAGGAGACGAAGACCTAAAGATAAAGGAAAGGTACATGGCTATCCAAGGAAGAGCATTTTAGGCAGGGGAAGCAACAAATGCAAAGGCCCTGAGGTGGGAGCACACCTGGCATGTTCAAGCAACAGTGAGAAGGCCAGTGTGTGGTCAAAGCAAAATGAGAAAGGGGGAAAGGAGGAAATGGGGAAGAGGATTAAGTAGGGCCTTGTAGGTCATGTACAGACTTTGTCTTTTCATCTGAGTGAGTCAGGAAGCCACTGGAGGGTTTTACAGAGGGAGAAACTTATGCTTTAAAAGGATCAGTATGGATGCTATGTTGAGAACAGACTGAAGGGAGAAGGGAGGAAGAAGGTGGACCACAGCCTAAAACAGACAGAATAAGATGGAGTAAAGCAATCAAATGACCAACTGGTTTAATGACTCTACACAAAAGGTTTCAATGAATAGACTGGGGTGACCCGAAGAGCAGTTTCAAATGACTGATAGATTTTAAAAAATAATTTGAATGATCAAGAAGACATGCTAATCAAAAGCAAGGGTGACATTGTGAAAAAAAATTATGAGGCAGTCAGAGACATCTGAACGCTGACTGGATATTTAATGACATTAAGGAATTACTGATTTTTTAGGTGTGATGATGATATTGTGGCTATTTTAAGAAGAATTCTTATTTTTTAGAGATGTATACAAAATTGTTTACGGATGAAATGACCCAATGTCTGGGATTTGCTTCAAAATAATTGAGTGTATGGGGGGACAAGTAAGTGGGGATATACATGATACAAGATGATGACGCAGGGTGATGTGGATTCATCTCACTACTCTCTCTACTTCTGTTTATGTTTGAAAATGTCTAACAAAAAAGTTTTTTTAAAAAATCAAGAATGGCATATAGCTGAGAGAGATGGTAAAACAAATACACTGAATGGAACAATAAATATTCTGAAAAAATGTCAAGAGGCTAGAATTCTGGACCAATAGATAAAATGCAAGAGGAAAGGCTAGAAACTGCTATATTTGGTTCCAAAACATCAAATGAATGTACAAAATGGACAAAACCTAGATGAGTAGCTCCTATTTAAAAAAAAGAAGTTTAAGATTCTAATATACAGCAAGGTCAGCAAGTAAAATGCCAAAAATCTAAAGCAATCCCCAAGATGCATTAATAGAAGTAAAGAATTTTAAAAAGGGGGGTGGGGGGGGTTGCTCTTCCATGAGCTAACTGGCTTACACTTGCTATTGTTTGCCATCTAAGAGGGCTATGTTTAGATACTTGCAACTATGTCATATGAGGAATGGATGAGGCAGCTAGGGATGTCAACTTAGGAAAAAAGATGGAAGAAGGGGACATGATACTAGTCTGCAAATTCCTGAACTCATCATCTTTCCCCTTTAATCTGCTTTGCTTCACTACTATTTTGGTAAAGGGTGTTACCATCTATTTATTCACCTAAGCCAATAAACTGAGAATAATTCAAGATGCCTCCCTCTCTCTCACGCTCCACGTCTATTTAAAAATGTCTCTTAAAATTGTTTTCTTCCCTCCTATCCAACGTTGATGCCTCTCCTGCTCCATTTACTCCTTCTTCTTCCTGTACTCCTATTTCCCTTTGGGAATCACTCTCAACTCCACAGTGGCCAATCAGCATATTCTTTCTACCCACGGCACTGCAAATAGCTTAATTCAAGCTATTAAGATGGGAGGATGTGTTAGCTGGAACTACTGGGAAAGAATAGGTGTGGGGAGAGGGGGAGGGGATAAGAGTAAGATGGGAGTGAAGGAAGAGTTCAAAAGAATAGAAACATTCTTTCTCTGGACAATTAAGTGTGAGGAGGTGATATCTGGGACTGATGCAACTATTTTTGCTACCCTGAGAAGTCAACAGAGTCAACTTGAGAAGGAACCCATAAGTGAAAAGTACACAGAAAATCAGATTGTGAATCTCTAGATCAAAACCACACAGGAGGCCAATTCTAACACAGGGTCTTTTCATTTGGACTAATCAATACATTCTCTTTTTGACTTAGGACAGTTCAGCTGAATTTCCTGTGACTTACCATGAGAATCCTAACTGATGAGCCCAAAGACACTCACTTAATGATGCTCATGTCTCAACTGGACTACTGCAATATTCTCCCTGAAAAAATCCTCACGATACAGACTTTATACTGTTGCCAAGGTGTCCTTTCAGACTGTATGTTTCTCTTCTACTCATAAACTTAAGTGGCCTCCTCTACTTTTAGAATACTATCCAAACTCCTTAAGTATGGCAGGAAAAAAAAATCTTTACCATTTGGCCCCAAGTCTCATCTCTTACAACTCTAAAGCTATTTCAAGGCTCTGGGTGTTGTTTTTGCTGTGTTCCCTCTGCCTGGAATGTTCTTCTTAATCTGGCTAATAAAAACACTTTAGAATTACCTCCTCAATTTAGCCAAGGAATGCAAGGTTGGTTTAACAGCCCAAAATCAATTATGTAATGCATCATATCGACAGAATGTAGGACAAAAACCCCATTACCGCTTCACTAGACACAGAAAAAGCATTTGACAAAATTCAACACCCCTTCATAGCAAAAATACTCAACAAACTAGGAAGAGAAGGAAACTCCCTCAAAGGGCATCTTTAAAAAAATCCCCAGCTAGCATTACCCTTAATGGTATGAAAGCTTTCTTAAGATTAGGAACAATCAAGGATGTTCCCTCTTCACTGCTTATATTCAACATTGTACTAGAGGTTCTAGCCCAGGCAGTTAGGCAAAAAAAAAAAAAAGAAAGAAAAGGCATGTAGATTGGAAAGAAAGAAGTAAAATTATCTCTGTTCGCAGAGAACAAGATCATGTACTGGAGCTAATAAACAATTCAGCAAGTTTGCAGAATATTAATACACAAAAACTGTGTTTCTAAAGAATAGTGAACAATTTGAAAATAAAATTAGTAAAATAATTCAATTTACAATAACATCAAAAAGAATAAAATACTTAGGAATATATTTAACAAAATAAGACTTGTATAATGAAAACTACAAAGTTCTTTGAAATCAATTAAAGACCTAAATAAATAAAAAGAAATCCTGTGTTTATAGATTGAAAGACTTAATATTGTTAAGATGGCAATACTCTCCAAATTGGTCTACAGATTCCACACAATCAAAATCCCAGCTGGCTTCTGCAGAAATTGATAAGCTGATCCTAAAATGTGTATGGAAATGCTGGGCCACAAGACTCAGAAATTAATCTTGAAAAAAGAACACAGTTGGAAGACTTAATGCTTCATGACCTCAAAACTTAACTACAAAGCTACAGTAATCAAGACAGTGTGGTACTGGCATAAGGATGGGTATATATGATATTTGTATCAATGGACCAGAATTGAGAGTCCAGAAATAAACTCTCACTTAGTCAACTGAATTTCAACAAGGATGTCAAAACAATTCAATGTAAACAGAATAATGTTTTCAAAAATAATGCTGGGATAAATGTATATCCACATGAAGTTGGACTTCTACCTCACACCATATATAAAAATTAACTCAAAATGGATCAAAGACTTAAATATAAGAGTAAATACTATAAAACTTGAAACATGGGCATAAATCTTCATGACCTTGAATCTGGCAATTATTTTTTTAGATATGACACCAAGAGCAGAAGAGAAGAAAATAAATAAGTCAGACTTCATCAAAATTAAAACTTTTCTTAAAAGTACACCATTGAGAAAGTGAAGACAACTTACTAAGTGGAAGAAAATATTTGCAAATCATATATCTGATAATGAACTTGTACCTAAAATACACAAAGAACTCTTACAACAATAAGAAACCCAATTTAAAGATGTGCAAAAGCCTGAATAGACACTTCTCCAAAGGAGATACACAAATAGCCTATAAAAGATGTCAATGTTGTTAGTCATCATGGAAATACAAAAAAAAAAAAAATCACAATAAGATACCACTTCACACCCATTAGGATGGCTATAATCAAAAAGGCAAGCAACAAATGTCGGTGAGGATATGGAGAAAGTGGAACCCTCACACTAATGGTGGGAATGTAAAATGATGCAGCCACTTTGGAAAACAATCTAGCAGTTCCTCAAAACTGCTCATAGAGTAATCATATGAGCCAGAGATTCCACTCTTAGTTCCAGCCACACTAAAATACTTTCATTTCCCAAATGCATATACCCAAGAGAAACCAAAGCATGTATCCATACAGAAATCTGTACACAGATGTTAACAGCAGTGTTATTCTTAATAATCAAAACCCAAAATGCCCTTCAACTGATGAATGAATAAAATGTGGATGGAATATTCCACACAATGGAATATTATTCGGCCATAAAAAGTAACGAAGTACTCGGGCTTCCCTGGTGGCGCAGTGGTTGAGAGTCCGCCTGCCGATGCAGGGGACACAGGTTCGTGCCCTGGTCCGGGAAGATCCCACATGCCGCAGAACGGCTGGGCCCGTGAGCCATGGCCGCTGAGACTGCGCGTCTGGAGCCTGTGCTCCGCAACGGGAGAGGCCACAACAGTGAGAGGCCCGCGTACCGCAAAAAAAAAAAAAAGAATACAAGAAAACTGACCATTCTAACATGTGTCTCCCCACTTCCCTGCAAGGATTTGAGTACCTATAACTGACACTTTTCTGCACTTATTTAATGTCTGTTTCCCTCTACTAAACTGTGGATTCCTCAAGGCAGGGATTTGGCTCATTTTTTCATGGAATTAACAATATTTATACGTTGTGTGTAAACTATGTAAAAGTGTACATCATAAGTATTTGCTAAAAGACTATCCTAACAGCTGTTACATGGAAAAGGGACTGTGCTTGTTTCACATATATGCCAATGGGCAGAAATGGAAGCTATTGATATAATGGCATGAATTTTAGGAATTTTCAAATAATCAGGGCAGTCCCTTTATTCAAAACAGGGGTTTCTGGGTTCTGTGGATTCTCTGAGTTGATTCTCAAATTCTGAATGTATGTATAAAAAGCATGTGCATTCTTCCTGGGAAAAAAATCCATAACTTTCACCAGATTCTCAAAGGGGTATATAACCCAATAATGGTTAGGATTCACTGTTTTTTTTTGTTTTTGTTTTTGCGGTACGCGGGCCTCTCACTGTTGCGGCCTCTCCCGTTGCTGAGCACAGGCTCTGGACGCACAGGCTCAGCAGCCATGGCTCACGGGCCCAGTTGCTCCGCGGCATGTGGGATCCTCCCAGACCGGGGCATGAACCCGCGCCCCCTGCATCGGCAGGCGGACTCTCAACCGCTGCGCCACCAGGGAAGCCCTGGGATTCACCGTTTTTAAAATGTCAGTGTACCAGGGCAGGGATTTTAGTTAACAAATTTCAGTTACTGGAAAACATCATTCAAGGTAGGTTTATGCCTAGATTATACTACTTTGGTAATTAATGCAAAAAGAGAACTCACAATATTAGTGTCTTCATAATCGTACTCATTTAAAAGTATTTATTGACTGTCCATTATATGCCAACTGCTGAAGAAATAATAGTAAACAAGACAAAGTGCCTGCCCTCAGGAGCTTACATTCTAGAAGGTGGAGACAAAAAAAAGAGTAAATAAATAAAATGTCGCATCATATAATAATGCCTTCAACAGAGAAAAGAAAACATGATGAAATAGGGAATGAGGGGAGTGTAAAGAGTTATTTTAGGAGCAGGAGGCTTTTTAGGACATGCGCCACCTTGTCTCCTTGCATGGCCTTGCAATAAACCTTTCTCTTCTCCAAACGCCGACGTTTCGTCGGGCACACGAACTTGCGTTAATATTTGTGCCTGTTCAAACGACAGACGGTGCAACTTTTCAGTGACTCCTTCATCTCCTGTGTTCACCCAGCGGTTCTTTCTAAGAATCATCTCTTAATCTCTCCCTTCTCCCTCCTCTCTTCCTGCACTGTCCTTACCCTCAAGGGTCTCTCAGTCACCAACATTTACAGTCTAGGGCCTTGTATATGATAGGATGGAGTTAAGTGCTGCACGTGTGTGGGACACCAGGGGGCAGGAGGTGGCCAGGAACGACTTCCCAGAGAAGGTATATTTTGTCTTCAGACCTGAAATGTTGCGTAAGTCATGTGGGGTGTGGTGAAGATGGAACTTGGGGTTTTCTAGCACAGGAATAACAAAGAGGCACAAAATAGATGAATTCATAAATATAATGTGAACTTGGTTAATTGCACGTTATTGGGTCTGGCTTCTAACCTTTCATTTCCCTCGCTTTGGCATTAACCTCTAGAAGACCTAACTATTTTTAAAGCCCCTCATTATCCTCCCCACTTCTAGGCACTTTTCGTATTCAAGTTTTCTTCTGCATCTGCCAGACTAAATCTTCTCTAAGCTTGGCTTCTTAGTTTCTTTGAACTACTGAAAAACCTGGAAAGACTTGATACTGAGCAGGACACTGTGGGGCTCCTGGGCACAAAATTCTGTGACCCTCATTACTCGATTACAGAAAATAGGCTTCATTCAGCCTCCATGACCTTCCCAGAGTTCCAACTAAGCAGGTTCAAACAGTTGCTAATTAGGGAAGGGAGGGGATGTGGAGACAAGGGAGGAACAGTGAAAAGAAACAATAGTGTCGAAGTTCCTTAATGGTCCAGTGGATAGGACTCAGTGCTTTCACTGCAGTGGCCTGGGGCTCAATCCCAGGTTCCCCTGGTCTGGGAACTAAGACCCCGCAAGCCACGCAGTGTGGCCAAAAAAAAAAAAAGTTATTTTAGCTAGGGTCATCAGGGAAAGTCTCTCTGAAGAGATCACATTTGAGCTGAAACGTGAGCCATGAGAAGGAAGCTGAGGAAAAAAAGTTAGCTAGGGTCATCAGGGAAAGTCTCTCTGAAGAGATCACATTTGAGCTGAAACGTGAGCCATGAGAAGGAAGCTGAGGAAAGAACACTTCAAGAATGAAGAGAACAGAAAGTACAAAGATTCTAAAATGAGAACATTATTACCACCTGAGTTAAGAGAAAAACCCATGTCTAAACGCCTCTCTATACAACATTCAGAAGAGTGTCTCCCACTCACAATGAATAGAACTTATTCAAGATAATTGAGCATAATGAAAATTCACTGTGATAAGAGACTATTCTAGACAAATCTTTACTGCTTAGGGTCATCACAAATTTACTCTTCAATGCAGACAATATCATTAGACAAAGTGAGCAAAACCTTTGGGGTTTTGTAATAAAACAGAAAGAAGAAAAAAAACCACCATGTACTTTTTTTTTTTTTTAAGAAGTCTCTCCCAGGTAGGTAGATTTACAAACAAAGATTATCAAGCAAACGCTATAAACAATTATGAGTTCGATCTGCTCTCCATCCCTAGAGCTTGGTGCTTTGCATTTGTAGTATTTATTATCTGTGAGGTACAAGAGGGTGGAGTTACAGCCAGTGTATACAAATTAGAGGGAAATGAGTTTCAGTTCAAAAGCAGCTGTCCAACAATCAACAGGTTGAATATTAGTGTAAGTGTGGAGACTGTAAAACCATGACTCAAGGTAGCGTAACTTCACGACCTACAAAGAACTGTTCCAGTTCTTTCTCCCAGCCTTGGCATCCCTGTCGTGTTACACTCACCCATAAAGCCCCAGAATGCAAACCAAAGAGTGGATTTTTTAACCGCCACATACATCATGCCAATAACAAAAAATTAACAAATACTTGTTCAGGGAAGGGGAACGCAGAGCTTTGTTCATCTCAGCAATTTAAATTCTTATTATTAAAATCTTCAAGGTATATTTACAAAGGCACAAAAAAAGCCCGACGCAGTGAGCACCCAACACCAAACTGAAAGTACACAATGAATTAAGGTTAACAGTACCAATTCCAACTATTTCATTCAAATGCACGACAGAAAGCACACGGAAGCCCTGAAGAGGGGAATCCAAGAGGGAGCCCTCCTGACTCAGAGCACCTGAGCAGACGGTGACTAGTTGCGTTAGGCCAGTGAGGGGAAGGGGCTGCCAGCAACCGGGGAGTGTGCCCAGGCTTATCTGCGTGCGCTCCTGGTCCTGCCTGCGGTGGAAGGTCAGGAGGGACCCGTTCGGGCAGCTGCCCGCTGGTGTCAAAAGAACCTAGGGGCTTGGCACCTCCCACACGCCGCCGGGTCCGCCTTCTCTAGCGGGGACGAAGATTCCCGGAACCGCCCTCCCTGTAGCATCGCTTACCTTCGGTGAGCGGCGGTGGCTCCTGCCGCTTTCCGCGGGACAAAAAGGCCTTGGGCAGAAGCAACGACACAGCCAGGACGAGCCCCGAGGCCAGGGCCACCCTCTGCACTGTGGAGTACGCCATGGCCACCCGCCCTCGCCGCAGGTGAGCTCCAACCGGAACCGGAACCAGAAGTGGAACCGCAAAGCCCGCGGCCTCCTTCGACCCCACGGAGAGCTGCGCAGACGGCGCCGCGCGAGGGACAAGTGACCAGGCGCCTCCGGCTCCGCGGCGGAGGGCTGACCCCTCCCCCCGCGCGGTCACCTGGTGCAATGAGTGGTACCCGCGCCCTCTCATTTGTACCGACTAGACACGCCTTCCACGCCCCACGCCCACCTGGGCGTTCTACCGTCGAAACAATCGATGGCCGTCCCTCCTCTCCATCCAGCTCACCACACTGCTCACTCCCCGCCCCAGGCCGCCCGTTAATTTCCTCCTTAAGGCCCCGCCCAGGCCCCGCACCTCCATTGTCCATCTGCATACCAAGGTGATGATACTACAACGCAGCTCTAATGCGTTTTAAGCTCTCCATAGCTTCAGATCTTTCAAATACTCCTCTTTATCCTCATAGAAAGGTCAAACTGCTTTCTATGACCTCAAGGCCCTGCGTGGTCCGGTCTTACCAACGCTCCGTGCAAACTAGATCATTTGCTATTTCCCCAGAATATTTCTTGCCTTCAGGGAATCTTTGCTTATCGTGTTACCTCTGCCTGGAAAATTACTAACGCATCTCCACCTGTTAAAAACTTCTCTGAAGAACAGCTGAAAAGTACTACCCTCATGAAACTTTTTTAGTCAGCCTCTCCTACCTCTGTATCCCCACAGTTCTTCGTTACTGTCTTTATGGCTTTATTTAACAAACATTCTTTTGGTTCTTACTATGTATCAGACCCTGAAATGGCACTACAGAATCTGATGAATAAGATGGCTTCTGTACGGGGTAGATAGTTATAGAAACAAGAAAATGCAGGAAAAATTATGGACCCTGGAGCACTCAGCTCAACTGGAAGGAGGAATGAGGAGAAAACTCCTGAGAGTAGGTGAAATCTGAGTATTTGAAGAGTGAGTTAAGTTACTAGGCAGACAGGTGGGAGGAGTTAAAAGGGTATACCAGGGAAAGGATGCAAAGAAAGCAAAGGCGTAAGCTCGAAGCTTCCTTATGTGTTCTGAAAACTATTAGTAATTCGTTTTGGCTGGGCCATGGGATTGGTGACAGGACATAAAGTGATAAGGCAATATAAGCAGGAACTAGGTTATGAGAAACTTGGAGCACACCCACTTATCTTTGCTTTCCCCAGACACCTCACAATAATGAAAATAAAAAGAGTGTATCAACTAAAAGACTAGAGACAATGGAAGAAATCATGACAGCAGACAACAAATGTCAAAATTTTGTAAGATGCAACATTATCCAATAGAAATATAAGGCCAGTCACATATGAATTTAAAATTTTCTAGTAGCCTCATTTAAAAGTGAAAATAAACAGGTGAAGTTAATAATATACTTATTTAACCCAAAATACCCCAAATATTATCACTTCCACATGTGTTGCATTAGTCAGTCACATTTCAATGGCTTAATAACCATGTGCCTAGTGGCTACCATATCGGACAGTGCAGGTTTAGAGCATAAAAAGTGAAGTGCCTACAGAGAGAAAGACTCTAAGAAGAAAACAAATTTGGCCTTCAGAACCTATAAAGTATTAGAAATTGGAAGCACTGAGTTCCTTTAAAGGCAGAAATGTGGAGTGGGACTGAATAAAGAAGGATCGGTTGAAAGTCTGTCAAGAAGCAGTTGATATCCTCCAAATCTGGCTCCTCAATTACTGCAGCCAGGTGGTTGCCCTGGCATCACTCAGGCATCATCATCATTGATATCATCAATAGCACCGAAAGTTATTGAGCACTTCCTATGTTCCAGGTATTTTCCATATCATAACAATTGATTCTCCTAACAACTTTATGAAGTAAGAAATATTATGATATCCCCACTTTACAAATGAGAAAACTAAGGAACAGAAAGCACAAGTAACTTGACAACAACTACACAATATACATTGGAAGTTATTGTTGGAATCCAGGCATGCTTACTCCAAGACTTGCTCTCTTAACCACCAGTTTTACTTTCTGGAACCAGAGATGCTCTGGACTCACAGACAGCAGGTGCAGCTTAGGAAGGTGAAGACTGATGGGATAGTCTAAGAGGTGCAGAGGAATCCCAGATCAGCCCCCAAATTCTCACTCGGGTGACTGGATAGACATTGATTCCATATAACAAGATTTTGAGAACAGAAGAATCAGATCTGTGAGAAAGATGAGTTCAGATTTTGACGAGTTGAGTTTGAGTTTCCATGAAATGTCCATGCGGAGCTGTCCAGTTGGGTATACGGGTCCGAAGCTCAGAAGAGACGTTTGGGCTGGAGACAAATATGGAAGTGATCAGCTGACCAATAGTAAATGAAGTCTGGGAGAAGATAACATTAGCAAGAATGCTCATGTAAATGCTAAGAGGCCACAGTGGAAACTTAGGTTACACCCTTAATGTTGAAATTCCCAAGTATGAGGACAGAAATGCAGTGGAAAAGAAGATACTCATCCAGGTGCTAAAATTTTGAATGGCAATCAGATGACACGCTCTTCTAAGAGTTGTAGTTTGTTTTTAGAGTAGTTGTAGCGGTGGCAGCAGCAGTCACTCGGAGGCATACTTCTAAGTGCCTTACATACATAAATCCTTTGATGATTATACAAAACTTCCCGAATAAATGCCAGCTCTTACTAGTAACTATTTGGTCTAATTCTATTTTTTTATGGTTCTACACTCAGAACAAACCTATTTTCCTTTCACTTGCAGCCCCAGTGTCATGGAACTTGTAAATTACTCCCTAGCAGCTTCTCCTGCGTTGCTGGCATTCTTATCCCTGTGATAACCGCCTTCCCAATTCTCCTGATTTAGCTCCTTTCTGCTTTCTTAACACCCAATTTCAGCACAGAAGCAAACTGCTCATGGGCCACAAGATCCAGGGAAGAGAACCTACCTTCCTCTGATGTGCAGTAAGTGGTCGAGAGGGGCTCTCTCAGCCTTAGGCCCAAAGAGAGGGGACCTCTGTTTGCCTCCTTCTCCTTGGAATCTATTTCCATTCTGCCTTGTGATGACCAGCGGGGCTCCCTGATATGAGGCCCTCGAGGCACTGCAGCTAGAGCAACTTAACTGCAGCTGCTTCCAACTGAGACTGCCTAGGGGCCCCGAACTGTCCCTCCATGAGAGACATTGGAAAGTCACTCAGTGTAAAGTTGTCATATTCATAGTCATTGATCATAGTCTAGCCTTTAGCCCTCTGTCACACAGGCTGTTGACTTACTTCTATGACTTGTATTAGTGATTTTCAAACTTGCTATTTTTCTGATGACAGATCTTGAATCCAGAAAGCACGGTAAGCAGAAGGTTTGGGACGTCAAGGAGAGGAGATAGAGTCAGAGTAAAATATGTACTGAGCAGTATCCAATTGTTTGTTTCTCTGGGGAACTCTAACACAGTGACTTTAGCTATTTCCGAAAATGTAATTCCTCCTGTTATTGAGGCTTCTCCATCCCAGAGGAGATTCCAAGGATGTACCTTGGCCTCTGAAAACAATTTTAAAGAGCCTATAAGGAACCATAGCAGCTCCACTGTAGAGTCATGGACCCTTGTTAAAGGCAGGAATCAGGGTGGTGAGCAGAGAAGTGAGACCCAAATATCCAGAACACTGAGCAGAAGGGAGCAAAGGTCTGTAACTTCAAAGCCCAGAATGAAAACGCTAAAGGAGGCAAGCAGGAGATGGGACAGGATACACCCAAGAGGGTACGTTGCACCAGGGCCTTGAGAGATGGATGGAATTTCTATCAGGGATAAGGGGGATGTGATAAACATCTGCCAGTTGTGGTTGTCCACAATCTTTTAAATAGCCTTTCTTTGTCAGATGTTATACACATTGAGAACCTCACTTTCTCAATGTAGAATCCAACCAACTATATTTCCCCTGGCCACTGGGGTGCAGATACATAACTCTGTTTCCCCAGTCAGATGTACCCATGCCTGATTTCGGTTTGGAAGTTATCTATGAGAGGGAACATCAATGCCTGGGCTGCCTTTTTTGACGGCCATAGGTGGTAGCAAAAGTGGAAGCTCCCGCAGTTGGCGGCGGCCACAAGTAGCTTCCTAAAGGCAGAGCAGAGGCCACGCAGGTCTGGGGTCAGTGGCGGCAGAGCTCCCTTACTAGGCTAGTTCTGTGGAGTTTTCCCAAGCTAGTTCTGGGGGTTATTCCAAGCTCCAGAGCCCCAGTTTTCTCACCTGTGAAATGGAGACTATACCACCCCCTTCCCCTCCCTCCCTCCCTCCCGTGAGCTAGCAAATGTGATGGAGCCTGGAAGGCAATTGTGTGTGAGACCAAAACAGCAGGAGGAGCTGCAGCTCAAAAACAGCAGGAGGAGCTGCAGCTCAAAGCACGTCCAATGAAAGGAAGTTGGAATCAGAAAAGGGAAGATGGTTTCAGAGGAAAACCTATAGGGAGGAAGCCTCTAGAAGGCCCATATTCCTCACCCTAAAGCTTTACCCAACTGGGACTGTGTGGGTAAAGGTCAACGGACCCAGATTTCCTGGTGGCGAGTGGTCAAGGTGAGAATACCCTTACTGCTTTGCTACCAACACTCCTCGCTGGCCCCTGCCCCTGGTGACACAGAACAGAGAGAAGTCACAGTTGGATACCTTGGGCCTTTCTGCCTTCAATGAGAAGAAATAGACTTTGGCTCCAATTAATATAGCAAACTGATAGAAATTCCCTGCTTAAGTCACACTTTGCATATCCATAATCTCTGCACTACATTTTCTGTATACTTTGCCCCTGGGTAAAAAATGGTGAGCATTTAAATGCTTGCTCACATAATCTTGCTAAAGCACACTCCTGCCTATAAATATTCATGCCACTGCCAAAACATTTGCAAGCTTTCCCCAAAGGTGAAATGTGTGTAATGTACTTTGTCTTCTGGGTATAAATATTATCCAATACATTTTAGTTAATATGAATACACTAATTATTCCTGTAACCCTTTTAAAAAGGGTCATCTTCATGATGTGAATTTTAAAAAAATGTAATTACAGTAATTGGATACTTAATCTAATTAAAATTTGCTTTATCTTTAATGGGAATTTTTCTAAAGAGGCTGAATGACAATTGGCCTTTTGATAATGACTGTTTTCTTTCTGCAGGGGGATCAAGTTGGTGAGAACGGGAGAACCAGGCAGTTTTGTGTCTGTCAGTGCCTTTCTCCTTACGACTCAGTCCTTCTGTAGTGAGTATGGGTTTTGGTAACTAAAGAGGGTAGAGGAAAGGACCGAGGGAATCTTTCCCATTCCAACAGATGAAGCTACTCCCCTTCCTAGGAAGCAGCCCTCCGCTCCCCTGGACTAATGATTGGTCCACTCATGACTGGGCATGTGACCTAAGCCTGCTAGATCAGGGTTCCTCACAGGGCTTGCTGGAACTGGAGCTGGAAAAGCAGCAGCTCCACACTGCTTTGGGGGCCATGGGGCTGGAAGGAGTTGTTGTGGATGTTATAGGTGCTCCAGTGTATCCCATTGGTCCACCCTTAAGGTCACCTGCTGACAGTTCCTGCACAGAATTTGGGGTCCTGTGTCTCTCTGCATAAGGCCATTCTCTGGCTGGGGGAGCAAGCTGGGCCTGCTGGAGAGCTCCCATCCCCAGAGCAACCCTCAAACAATGAGAGAAAGGAGCTGGGAGATAAATACCTCAGCTTCCTTGCTCCAGGTGGACAACCTGAGGGATTCTCTGCACATTCCTTCTGAGGCATCCCAGTGGAGGTGGGCTCTACCTGCTCCCGCTGTGACTGCTCATCCACACGCCCATTTTGGGCCTTCATCACCTCCCTTGTCTCACTTCCCCACTCCCTCATCATGCTTCTTGAGATCATCTCCCAAATAGAGCAGTGCACCCAAACTCTTGCCTCGGAGTCTGCTTTCAGGGAGCCCAAACTAAGACAGATACACAGCTGGGGGTTCCAGATAACTGTTTTCTCCACCATGTGGAATAGGCCTGTCTGAAGGAGGAGAGGGAAGCCAGAAGAAACGAGCAGAAAAGACGCAGATGGAGAGCAAGCCTGGTGGTGTTGAATCCTGGTTCCCCGCCCCCCCCCCAGACTCTCCTTGCTCCTGACGCTTCCTTGATTCCTTGAGCTGCCCTGAATCTACCCCAGCTACGTGAGCCAATACATTCCTCCCAGTTTTGGGGTGTGCATTAAGCTTACTTGAGTTGGACTTCTATCGCTTCCAACTGAAAGTATCATGACTCTCGCAACAAATAAGTGAATTTGCACACAAAGCATTTAGAAGAGAGCTTGCCTCAGATTAAATGCTACTACCATCACTGCTACTATTATTATTAAATGCACATAGTTATTATTCAATGTCTAACCTGCTTCCAGAAAGGACTATGGATCAAGGACCTAGAGCCTAGAAAAGAGTCATAAAGAAGTCAGTTTAATTCTAGCTAATTTCCTCCCTTTTGGCTTTTTTCATAACTTGATTGGATTGATGCCCACTTTCTCTCTCACTGGGAGATATTTATGCAATCAGTAACTATAGCTTTACTGTCTTCTTATTGATCACTAACAACGAGCAATTAAATATTATTCTATTTTGTTTAAGGGTCACATTGGTTTTGCTGTAATTTTGTTACCAAATCTGATTGGCATAGACACTACTGCTCAGCATGAATGCCCAGTCAGGTTCAAGTCATGGCAACTCTGACTGGCTGCAGGGTCACAGTAGGAATGTCATGAGCCCCATCCTCCAAAAAACATATTTAAAATTATATTTTATGACTGCACTGCTATAAAGACATGTATGTTAATATTATATATTAAGACACTTTCTACCTAAAAATCCTTCTTTCCTGCT
>NW_006787051.1:1815868-1833043 GCF_000442215.2 Lipotes vexillifer
TTAAGAGAAATTAAAGCATTTTAGTAATGTGGCTGCTGCTTTCTGTTTTCCATGACACATAACAGTTTTTAATTGTATCAAGCATCATATAAATAAAATGTTGCCATTTTTAGAAAAGTTGCCAGCAGACGTGTTTGCATTCTAGGCATGATGAAATTGATCTTGGCAGAGGGAAAATGCGTCCAGGAATCTTCTGGTTGGGCAAAGGCAAGGTCCAGAGGGTCATCTGGACTGAGTTGAGACAAGACAAAGGGGCTTCTCAGAATAAATTCAAGTGATGTTTTCCTTCAATGAGATATTGTTATATTGCAAAATCTGGGACTACTTCGTGACCCAGAGACAGGAATTTGACCCAGAGACAGGAATTTGACAGGAATTGATAGGGTCTGGGGAAGAGAAGGCAGAGTTTGAAGGCTGGTGATTTGTGGGGGAGCTTGGGCTAATAGAGAGTCAGCCAGGAAAGAGCTCCCTGGAATGGGCAATGCCTGGTGGCCTATGGATTTAATACAGTGATATCCAGATTTGCCTCTGGCACTGATTCCTCTTATGATTTCTTCAAACCTTTAGAAAAGTCTGACACAACATGTGCTGTGTCATTGGTGCTAGGGAATAAGGGAGGGGACTGTTCTCCACTTGGAGCAAGGAACTGTCATCTAGTAAGGCCAGGGCGGAGGCAGCAACATTGAATCAGTAGAGAATGCTAATCCCAACAGCCAAGGTGAACTGCAACAATGTGAATGCAGGGCTGTGGGTCAGTGAATGCAGAGAAGTAGGCTGCAGTGTATCCAGTCAAGAATGCACCTGAGGCAAAGGCTATTTTCCCCAAATGTCCTGGAAGACAGTGATCTTTCAAGAGAAAGGGGCAGAGAGAGGGGTTGGATCCTGCTATGAAGTTAGGGGGTCCCAGGCAGCCAGGGTTCGTAAATATCCTCACCTCTCTGAGTACATCTCCCAGGATGTCTCTTCCAGCTCCAGCCACACTGGCCTCCTTGCTGTCACTCACACGTGCCTGGGCAGTGCCACCCTGAGCCCTTGCACTGTGCTCTCTGTTGGGTTGGTCTTACCCCAACCATCTGCATGGCTTGACCCCTCACCTCCTTCAAGTCTTTGCTCAAATGTCACTTTTCTCAGTGAGATCCTCCTTGGCCAACATTTTTAAGGTAAAACACCCCTTAGCCCCCTGTTCTGCTTTATTTTCTTCCATGGCACTTGTCTTAGTCTGTTCGGGCTGCTGTAAGAAAGTTCCACAGACTTAGAAACAGCAGATCTTTATTTCTCAGAGCTCTGGAGACTGTAAGTCTGAGATCAGGGTGTTGGCAGATTTGGTGTCTAGTGAGAGCCTGCTTCCTGGTTCATGGATGACCGTCTTCTCTGTGTTCTCACAGGGCAGAAGAGGCAAGGGAGCTCTTTGGAGTCTCTTTTATAAAGGCACCAATCTCACTAATGAGATTATGGCTTAATCACCTCGCAAAGTCTCCACCTCCAAGTACCATCACATTGGGGGTTAGGTTTCAGGGGAGCGCAAACATTAAGTCTACAGCAGCAACTTATCACCTTCTGCCGCTTATTACTTTCATTTCTCTCCTGCCCCTCTCCTCTAGACTATAAGCTGCATGAGGGCAAGGAGTTTGCTTGCTTTTGCATACCCAGTGCCTAGAGGAGCCTGGCACATGGTAAATTTCAATAATATTTGGATGAATGAATGAAGATGATAATGTCTAGATTCTACAGACAAAGTGCTTTGGAAAAACTAAAGTGATTGGAAATCAGTTTACATGCCTATTATATAACAGCTGAAAACCACAATTGGGTAAATAAAGTGGGAACAGGTTTACACTGAATGATTGATCATCCACATTCTTATGTTTGGCTTAGATGGTGTTTACCATGCTGTGGCTGGGTGGTTTTTAAATGGTGTTCTGTAGAAATTCAGGTGCTGCAGGGCTTCCTTTGATGTTTGTTCTTAATTTTATTTTCAAATATATTTTTAACTATTTTGAGAATAGAACACGTACTCGAATGCAGTATATATTAAATTTGAATATATTGACAATTTCTGTTGTATTAACGAGCACTGTCAGATTAACTCATTTAAAAAAAACTACAGCCTAAGGATAAAGATTCTTCATTCTTCTGCCATTTATATATATTCTTATAAATGTGTTCATAAAAGGTGATAAGTTTGGAGTTCTTCATTTGTGACACTTTATGCAATAAGGAACGCAAACAGATAACTCTGGTGATTCTCTATTGGAAAATAAAAGTTTTCTACTGTTTACTTTCAAGCTTCTGAAACAGGTTAATTGAAGATTATCCTGAGGTTGAAAGGCAAACTTAAAATATGTTGCCGTCTTCACTACGTCCCTCTGGCATCAGAATATTCTCACTACTATGTGATCAAAACAAAAGGCAGAAATAAATTGGGTGCCAAAACTGGTAAGTAGCAGAAGCTCCCCTCCAAAGCCCTTGTTTTCAATATTTTTTGAAATGGTAATTATTTGGGTGGTCTTCTTTTAATTTTGTTTTTCTTACGAAAGTGATGCAGCTATGTGAATAAATAGTGTCACCACAAGGATACAGTTGCATGTTTTCATAAAGTTTTGGCACCTTATAGATCTTTACACTCTCCCTCACTTTCTGGGTTGATACAGCTGTTCATTCACATCAGCGTTTTGAATGTGGAAAGTTGAATCACTGGGGATTTTGTTTTTTAATTTTAAAACTGACAAATGTAAAATTCACTTTTTTTCCTGTGAGTTTTATAGGTACGTAGATTCTTATAACCACCACCTCAGGATACAGAACAATTCCAACATCCCAGAGAATTCCCATGTGCTGCATCTTTGTCTTCAGATCCTCCCCCTACACCTTCTCCTGGCAACTACTTATCTGTTTTCTGTTTCTATGTTTTTGCCTTTTTCAGAATGCCTTATAAATGGAATAATATAGTATGTGATATTTTGAGACCGAGTTCTCTCACTTAGCAAAATGCATTTGAGATTCATCCAAGTTGGTGTGTGTATCAGTAGTTCATTGCTTTTTGTTGCTGAGTGGTATTCTATTGTGTGGATACAGCAGAGTTTATTCATCTGTTGAAGGACATTTGACTTGTTTTCAGTTTTTACCAATTAAGAAATGTTGCTATAAACATCTGTGTACAGGTTTCTGTACACAAATGTTTTGTACGTAGAGAAATGGCTTTCACTTCTCTAAGATAAATACAAAGAAATGGGATTCTGGGGACGTAGGTAACTGTGTGTTTCACTTTTAAAGAAACTGCCACACTATGTTTTCCAGAAGGCTGTATTATTTTGCTTTTCTACCAGGACTGTATGAGAGTTCCAGTTGCTCCACATCCTCATCAGCACTTGATATTGTCAGTTTTTGTTTTTTAATTTTACCCATTCTAATCTATGTATACCAGAATGTCACAATATTTTTAATTTATATTTATCTAATTACTAGTGTTGTTGAGCATTGTTCATGTGCTTATTTGGTAAAGTGTCTATTTAAAACTTTTGCCATTTAAACAATTGGGTTGTTTTCTTTTTGTTGAGTTTCAGACTTCTTTTCATATTCTGGGTACAAGCCATTTATCTGGTATATGATTTGCAAATATTTTCTGCCAATCCGTGGCTGATATTTTTCTTCTTTTAACAGTATCCTTCAAAGAACAAACGTTTCTAATTTTGATAAGGTCCAATTTATCAATATTTTCTCTTTTTTGGATTGTGCTTTTGATGTCATATCTAGGAACACTTTGCCTAACCCAAGGTCAAGAAGATTTTTTCCTACATTCTCTTCTGTGAGTTTTATATTTTTACATTTAGGTCTATTACCAATTTTGAGTTAATTTTTTATATGGTTGCTTTTAATTCTTGACATTTCAAAATAATTCGTTGTTTTAATTATTTGATTTCCTTTTTTAAAGATAGTGATTTTGTTTTTATAAAACTAATACATGTCTATTATAAGAAACAATACGGGATACAAACAAGAAAGCTAATACCCACTCTGCTACCTGGAAGTAACCAGATTTTGTCAAAGAGGAGATTTTGCCTTGTTTATAGCCTGATTTATTAGCCTTTCCTATAAGGCTTTGGGGCTGTATGCTTAAGAAAGCTTTCCTTACTTTAAGAATTTGAAAAGCATCCATCCATATATTCTCTTGGTATTTTTACGGTTCTGTTCTCCATATTTATATTAGATCCATCTGGAATTTACTTTGTTAAATGAGTGAGGCAGGAATGCAGCTTCTTCCTCCCATCCTCCTCCTCCCCCCAACTCCCAAAAAAGACTAGCTGTGAATGAGTACTATTTACTGAATAACACAACACTTTAATCATTGATTCAAAATGCTACCACTATAGTAAATTTATATATGTTTTGATTTCTGTCTGGACTCTCCATTCTGTGCCAATGATTATCTATTATGCCAGTAGTATACTGTTTTATTTACCAAAGCTTTATATTTTATTATCTACAAGAGCTGATTAATTATCATTTCTCTTCCTATCCAGAGTTTTACTGCCTATTCTTACAAATATATTTTTTCAGATTAACTTTAGAATCATTTTCTAAACTGATTGGTAGGATTGGTATCATAATTAATGTATCAATCCATTTATTGATGTTACCATCTTTATAAAATTGAGTTTTCCCAGCCAAACACCAGTTGTACCTTCATTTATTCTAGTCTTTTAATTCCTCAGGTGAAGTTTATAGTTTCTGAATATATTTCTCTTAAATATATTTCTGTTTTTGTTGCTATTTGAGTGTGAATCTTTTTCTTATATTATTCTTTAACTTGTTATTTTTCATATAGGAAAACTCTGATTTTACATATCTGTTTTCTAATTGCCATTTACCATTTGTTGTTTTCATTGAATTGTTTGGATTTTTCATATCATTTAAAAATAATCATAATTTTACCTCTTCTTTCCAATTTCATCTTGTATTTATTTCTCTTGGCTATCTGTATTGGTTGATTCTGGCCCCAAAAGATGGTGGAGTAGAGGGAACTTGGGATCACCTCCTCTCACAAGCACACCAGGGACACAACTAACTGCTGAACAGCCATTGATGGAAAGGACTGGAGTCTACCAAAAAAGGTGTTCTGCATCCAAGGATATAAAGAAGAAACCACAGTGGGACGGCAGAACGGGGACGCTTGCAATATGGTGAAATCCCATACACCTGAGGTGGGCAATCCACAGGCTGGAGAATAATTATATTGCAGAAGTTCTCTCACAGGAGTGAGAGTTCTAAGCCCCACATCAGGCTCCCTGGCCTGGGTGGTCTGGCATGAGGGGAGGGGAGGAGCCCCCAGGGCATTTGGCTTTGAAGGTCAGCAGGGCTTGACTGCAGGAGCTCCAGGGGACTGGGAGAAGCAGAGACTCCACTCTTGGAAGGCACACACGGGGTCGTTCATGTGCCGGGATACAGGGCAAACTCAGTGAATATATAGGAGTCTGAGCCGGACCTACCTGCTGGTCTTGGAGGGTCTCCTGGGGAGGTGGGGTGTGGCTGTGGCACTCCCTGGGAGCGCGGACACTGGTGGTGGAGATTTTTGGGAGTGTTCAGCTACATGAACTCTCAAGGTGGCAGACATCTGGCTTGGGTCATCAGCACCAAGACCTGGCCCCACCCAAAAGCCTGTAGGCTCCAGTGCTGGGCCAAACAACCAACAGGGTGGGAACACAGGCCCACCCATCAGCAGACAGGCTGCCTAAAGACTTCCTGAGCCATCTCTAGACACACCCCTTGACACGGCCCTGCCCACCAGAGGGCCAAGACCCAGCTCCACCCACCAGTGGACAGACACGCGCCCCTTCTGCCAGGAAGCTTGCACAATCCTTTAAACCAGCCTCAACCACCAGGTGGCAGACACCAGAAGCAAGAAAACTACAGTTCCCCAATGCAGACCAGACCCTACCCTGGGACCAGCTGGGCCCTGGCCTTTGCCCACTAGCAGGTCAACGCAACCTTCAGGATAACCCAGGCCCCATACCCAACAGTGTCAGGAACAACCCCCCACCCCCCATCAACAATCTGAAATGAACCCTGGGATCCTTGTGCCCTGCAGCCAGACTCCAGGAACCAGCTCTGCCTGCCAGTAGACTGGGGCTAACCCCAGGACCTGGCTTCACCTGCCAGTGGGTGGACAAAAGCCCCAGAGTCTTTGGGATCCTGACTCTGCCCACCCGTGAGCCAGCAAGCACTAGCCCCAGGTAAAAGGTAAAAACCTACAAGACCAAATAAATGAAGACGAAATAGGCAACCTACCTGAAAAAGAATTCAGAACAATGATAGTAAAGATGATCCAAAATCTCGGAAACAGGATGGAGAAAATACAAGAAACATTTAACAAGGATCTAGAAGAACTAAAGAGCAAACAAACATTGATGGACAACACAATTACTGAAATTAAAAATACTCTAGAAGGAATCAATAACAGAATAACTGAGGCAGAAGAATGGATAAGTGAGCTGGAAGACAAAATGGTGGAAGTAACTGCCAGGGAGCAGAATAAAGAATGAAATGAATTGAGGACAGTCTCAGAGACCTCTGGGACAACATTAAACACACCAATATTCAAATTATAGGGGTCCCAGAAGAGGAATAGAAAAAGAAGGGGTCTGAGAAAATATTTGAAGAGTTATAGTTGAAAACTTCCCTAACATGGGAAAGGAAATAGTCAATCAGGTCCAAGAAGCACAGAGAGTACCATACAGGATAAACCCAAAGAAAAACACGCCGAGATGCATATTAATCAAACTACCAAAAATTAAGTACAAAGAAAAAATATTAAAAGCAGCAAGGGAAAAGCAACAAATAACATACAAGGGAATCTCCATAAGGTTAACAGCTGTTATTTCAGCAGAAACTCTGCAAGCCAGAAGGGAGTGGCAGGACATATTTAAAGTGATGAAAGGGAAAAACCTACAACCAAGATTACTCTACCCAGCAAGGATCTCATTCAGATTCGATGGAGAAATTAAAACCTTTATAGATAAGCAAAAGTTAAGAGAATTCAGTACCAGCAAACCAGCTTTACAACAAATGCTAAAGGACCTTCTCTAGGCAGGAAACGCAAGAGAAGGAAAAGATCTACAAAAACAAACCCAAAACAATTAAGAAATGGTAATAGGAACATACATATCGATAATTACCATAAATATAAATGGATTAAATGCTCCAACCAAAAGACATAGACTGGCTGAATGGATACAAAAACAAGACCTGTACATATGCTGTCAACAAGAGACCCACTTCAGACCTAGGGACACATATAGAGTAAAAGTGAGGGGATGGAAAAAGATACTCCATGCAAATGGATATCAAAAGAAAGCTGGAGTAGCAATTCTCATATTAGACAAAATAGACTTTAAAATAAAGACTATACAAGAGGGCTTCCCTGGTGGTGCAGTGGTTAAGAATCTGCCTGCCAATGCAGGGGACACGGGTTTGAGCCCTGGTCTGGGAAGATCCCACGTGCCGCGGAGCAACTAAGCCCGTGAGGCACAACTACTGAGAAGTTCTGCAACAAGAGAAGCCACGACAATGAGAAGCCCGCGCAGCGCGATGAAGAGTAGCCCCCGCTCGCCGCAACTAGAGAAAGCCCGTGCACAGAAACGAAAACCCAACACAGCCAAAAATAAATAAGTAAATAAATAAATTTATTTTTAAAAAAAGACTATACAAGAGACAAAGAAGAACACCACATAATGATCAAGGGATCAATCCAAGAAGAAGACATAACAATGGTAAATATTTAGGCACCCAACATAGGAGCACCTCAATACATAATAAGGCGAATGCTAACAGCCATAAAAGGGGAAGTCGACAGTAACACAATCAGAGTAGGGGATTTTAACACCCCACTTTCACCAATGGACAGATCATCCAAAATGAAAATAAATAAGGAAACACAAGCTTTAAATGACACATTAAACAAGATGGACTTAATTGATATTTATAGGACATTCCATCCAAAAACAACAGAATACACTTTCTTCTCAAGTGCTCATGGAACATTCTCCAGGATAGACCATATCTTGGGTCACCAATCAAGCCTTGGTAAATTTAAGAAAATTGAAATTGTATCAAGTGTCTTTTCCGACCACAGTGCTATGAGATTAGGTATCAGTTACAGGAAAATATCTGTAAAAAGTACAAACACATGGAGGCTAAACAATACGCTACTAAATAACCAAGAGGTCACTGAAGAGATCAAAGAGGAAATTAAAAAAATACCTAGAAACAAATGACAATGAAAACGCAATGACCCAAAACCTATGGGATGCAGCAAAAGCAGTTCTAAGAGGGAAGTTTATAGCAATACAATCCTACCTCAAGAAACAAGAAACACCTCAAATAAACAACCTAACCTTACACTTAAAGCAATTAGAGAAAGAAAAACAACAAAAAAATCAAAGTTAGCAGAAGGAAAGAAATCATAAAGATCAGATCAGAAATAAATGAAAAAGAAATGAAGGAAACAATAGCAAAGATCAATAAAACTAAAAGCTGCTTCTTTGAGAAGATAAACAAAACTGATAAACCATTAGCCGGACTCATCAAGAAAAAAAGGGAGAAGACTCAAATCAACAGAACTAGAAATGAAAAAGGAGAAGTAACAACTGACACTGCAGAAATACAAAGGATCCTGAGAGATTACTACAAGCAACTCTATGCCAATAAAATGGACAACCTGGAAGAAATGGACAAATTCTTAGAAAAGCACACCTTCCAAGACTGAACCAGGAAGAAACAGAAAATATAAACAGACCAATCACAAGCACTGAAATTGAGACTGTGATTAAAAATCTTCCAACAAACAAAAGCCCAGGACCAGATGGCTTCACAGGTGAATTCTATCCAACATTTAGAGAAGAGCTAACACCTATCTTTCTCAAACTCTTCCAAAATATAGCAGAGGGAGGAAAAATCCCAAACTCATTCTATGAGGCCACCATCACCCTGATACGAAAACCAGACAAAGACATCACAAAAAAAGAAAACTACAGGCCAATATCACTGAGGAACATAGATGCAAAAATCCTCAACAAAATATTAGCAAACAGAATCCAACAGCACATTAAAAGGATCATACATCGTGATCAAGTGGGGTTTATCCCAGGAATGCAAGGATTCTTCAATATATGCAAGTAAATCAATGTAATACACCATATTAATGAATTGAAGGATAAAATCCATATGATCATCTCAATAGATGCAGAAAAAGCTTTTGACAAAATTCAATACCCATTTATGATAAAAACTCTCTAGAAAGTAGGCAAAGAGGGAACCTACCTCAACATAATAAAGGCCATATATGACAAACCCACAGCCAACATCGTTTCTCAGTGAAAAACTGAAACCATTTCCTCTAAGATCAGGAACAAGACAAGGTTGCCCCCTCTCAGTGCTATTATTCAACATAGTTTTGGAAGTTTTAGCCACAGCAATCAGAGAAGATAAAGAAATAAAAGGAATCCAAATCAGAAAAGAAAAAGTAGAACTGTCAATGTTTGCATATGACATGATACTATACATAGAGAATCCTAAAGATGGTACCAGAAAACTACTAGAGCTAATCAATGAATTTGGTAGAGTAGCAGGATGCAAAATTAATGCACAGAAATCTCTTGCATTCCTATACCCTAATGATGAAAAATCTGAAAGAGAAATCAAGGAAACACTTCCATGTACCATTGCAACAAAAGAATAAAATACCTAGGAATAAACCTACCTAAGGAGACAAAAGACCTGTATGCATAAAACTATAAGACACTGATGAAAGAAATTAAAGATGATACAAACAGATGGAGAGATATACCATGTTCTTGGATTAGAAGAATCAACATTGTGAAAATGACTATACTACCCAAAGCAATCTACAGATTCAATGCAATCCCCATCAACTACCAACGGCATTTTTCACAGCACTAGAACAAAAAATTTCACAATTTGCATGGAAACACAAAAGACCCCGAATAGCCAAAGCAATCTTGAGAAAGAAAAATGGAGCTGGAGGAATCAGGCTCCCTGACTTCAGACTATACTACAAAGCTACAGTCATCAAGACAGTATTGCACTGGCACAAAAACAGAAATATAGATCAATGGAACAGGATAGAAAGCCCTGAGACAAACCCACACACATATGGTCATCTTTGATAAAGGAGGCAAGAGTATACAATGGAGAAAAGACAGCCTCTTCAATAAGTGGTGCTGGGAAAACTGGACAGCTACATGTAAAAGAATGAAATTAGAACACACCCTAACACCATACACAAAAATAAACTCAAAATGGATTAAAGACCTAAATGTAAGGCCAGACACCATAAAACTCTTAGAGGAAAACATAGGCAGAACACTCTATGACATCACAGCAAGATCCTTTTTGACCCAACTCCTAGAGAAATGGAAATAAAAACAAAAATAAGCAAATGAGACCTAATGAAACTTAAAAGCTTTTGCACAGCAAAGGAAACCATAAACAAGACCAAAAGACAACCCTCAGAATGGGAGAAAATCTTTGCAAACGAAGCACTGACAGAGGATTAATCTCCAAAATATACAAGCAGCTCATGCAGCTCAATATCAAAAAAACAAACAACCCAATCCAAAAATGGACAGAAGACCTAAATAGACATTTCTCCAAAGAAGATATGCAGATTGCCGACAAACACATGAAAGGATGCTGAACATCACTAATCATTAGAGACATGCAAATCAAAACTACAACGAGGTATCACCTCACACCAGTCAGAATGGCCATCATCAAAAAGTCTACAAACAATAAATGCTGGAGAGGGTGTGGAGAAAAGGGAACCCTCTTGCACTGTTGGTGGGAATGTAAATTGATACAGCCACTTGGGGAACAGTATGGAGGTTCCTTAAAAAACTAAAAATAGAATTACCATATGACCCAGCAATCCCACTACTGGCCATATACCCTGAGAAAACCATAATTCATAAAGAGTCATGTACCACAGTGTTCATTGCAGCTCTATGTACAATAGCCAGGACATGGAAGCAACCTAAGTTTCCATCAACAGATGAATGGATAAAGAAGATGTTGCACATATATACAATGGAGTATTAGCCATAAAAGAAAACAAAACTGAGTTATTTGTAGTGAGGTAGATGGACCTAGAGTCTGTCATACAGAGTGAAGTCAGTCAGAAAGAGAAAAACAAATGCCATATGCTAACATATATATATGGAATTAAAAAAAAAATGATTCTGATGAACCTAGGGGCAGGACGAGAATAAAAACACAGACATAGAGAATGGACTTGAGGACACGGGGAGGGGGAAGGGTAAGCTGGGACGAAGTGAGAGAGTGGCATGGACATATATACACTACCAAACGTAAAATAGATCGCTAGTGGGAATCAGCCGCATAGCACAGGGAGATCAGCTCGGTGCTTTGCGACCACCTAGAGGGGTGGGATAAAGAGGGTGGGAGGGAGACGCAAGAGGGAGGGGATATGGGGATATATGTATATGTATAGCTGATTCACTTTGTTATACAGCAGAGACTAACACAACACTGTAAAGCAATTATACTCCAATAAAGATGTTAAAAAAATAATGATTGTTTTCTTTACTGCTCAGAGATATATGTAGCAGTTTCCACTTGTTCAGTCTCACAGCTGCAGGATACATCTGCTCAGCCTAGTTCTTCAAATCCCAGTCTGAGCAGAACTCTAGGCCCTCCCTCCACTTCAGTCAGTTTATAAATGCAAACTGCGATGGCCCAGCAAGCCCCTCCTGGGCTTGCTGCTTCTGTTCCTGACTTGCTTCTGCTCGAATGCCGTGCCCTGGTAGGTTACCAATTCCTGTCTCCATCTCTTCTTCACACATCTGCTGCTTCTCCTTTGGTTTTGGCATTTCCAGTCCATCTCTATGTTGATCTGAGGCTTTCCTGTAGACTACGCTGGATTTGGCTCATTCCTTCAGATGGCTTCAGGCAGCTGGTACCCCGATCCAGCCCTACCTGGTCAGCTCAGGAAGGAGGCGTGGGGAAAATGCCATGCTCAGGTTTCCCTGCAGACCCCCATGCACTCTCATTCCTCCTCCTTCTCATGCTCTCTCTATTGGGAGCATGCTGCCCTGAGTGGGTGCTTGGGGAGGTCTAGGTGGTCTCAGCCCTCAGCTTGGTAGAATGAGGACTTTCTGCAGCCCCGCGGGGAGCCCCCAAGGGGGATGGAGATGTGCTGCAGCTGCCACCTTTTTTACAGCTTTTCAACAATCTGTATTCTTGGGCCTTTTCGTTAAGAGGGAGTGTGGGAATACATATGATTTACAATGTAAACAATATACACTGACATGATGGGAATGAATAAAAGATGAATAAATAAAAGTGCAGGAAAAAATAAGCCTCCTACCTTGGTCTTGCTCTGAGCAGCAAGGGGAACGGTAAGAACTCACAGCAGGACAGGGCAGTCGGTGAAGCTGCTGCCTCAGCCTTCTTCCTCACCAGAAGGCTAGGTGGCCTCCCTGCCCATCTCCTCTCCCAGAGCCCTCCTGCCTTCAAGCAGATCCTACATCAGCAGTTGACCTCTTCAAACTGGGGCAGGCTGGTGCACAGAAAAAGCACAGGACAGATGCTAACTAGCATCACGACCTGGAGCAGGTCAGCATCTCTCCCTCCTGCTACCCTCCAGGCCTTGCTTTCCCCATCCATAAGCGAAAGGATTAGACTAGATGTCCTCTGAGTCCTTCAAGAATGTGCTTTCATAGTTCCTCTTATCTGAAAGCTCAGTGTGATGCACCCTATTTCTGGGCCTCAGTTTTCCCGTCCATAAAGTGGGGTTGTGGTGGGAGGTCTCAGAGGTCTCTTCCCTGTCTTCCCTGCTCTGCTACGTGGCTCTGACTCCCCTGACTTCCTTGCAGAGTTCACAAGCAGGGGCACACCCCACCCTGCCCCTCCCCTCCCGGCTTCAGGGGCAGCTAGCTCTGGAATGGGCCTGGACCTGTGGGCTGGCAGCCCTTGGGCTGACTGGAAGCAACATATCCATGTAGCCTCCCCTCCAGACCTATGACAGGTTGAGCCCTGTGGCCCTCTCTCCCTTGCCTGGCCTCGTCTGGCATACCAGAGGGGACAGGCATCATCTTCGGCTGGAGGGGCCACGTGCCCCAAATCTCCTGCTCTGTGCCTGTACCTCCATCCTCCGGACTGAATCCATCCTCAGGGAGCAACTATATAAGGTAGGGAGTTGGAGGCGAGGAACCCAAGACAGAGAGGGATGGGTACCCAGAGGGGGTATGAGAGAGGGTTTGGGAGGTCAGAGGAAGAGAGGGAGACTGGGACCTTCTGGCTGGGACTAGCAGGAGAGGGGGACTTTCCTTGGACGGGACTTCTGGCTTGGGCCCAAATGCAGGGCAGCCCCCGGATCACTCCTCCGTCGTCCCAGCAGATGGCACTGTGAGTATGGGAACCAAAGCAACAGTTTCTGGGATCACCAGCTGACAACTTTGCAGGCTAGAGAGCAAGAAGAGGACCACTGTCCCTCTTGTCAAAGAGCTGGATGACCAGATAAGGGGTCCTCTCTGTTGCTGAAGAGTCACCAACCACCCTGGTGAGCTGCTGAGGGGAAGCTTGTCCAGGGGTGCTGGACCCGATGATGGCATGTCCCTTCTCTCTTTCCCAGGGGTCAGACCTACCTGCCCCGCCAGGCACTTAGGCTACCGTGGGCCTGGGTGGGGTCAGGATTCGCCACAGGCCCTCAGGAAACCCCCACATGGGGGTAGCCCACCCCTGTGTAGCTAACTCTGCGGCCGTAGCTCGGCCCCAGCTCTCAGGTTAAAGCTGCTTTAAGCAGCTTTCCCCCCTCCATCCATTCCACCCCCATCTCCTAGCCCTGCAGCACGATTGGGTCGTGGGCCCTGAGCCTGTTCTCAGGGGCCCCTTCCCTAGGCACAACTCTATATGTCCCCCATGGTGCCCTGAAGAATGGGGCCCAGAGAAGCAGATAACCGGCTCTTGTCATCCCACCCCTGGACCCCCACACTGGCTCCCAAGCCAGGACCAGAAAGAAGGTAATAGATGAATAGTGGTGGTGGGGGGTCCACTTGACTTTGGCTCTGAGGCCTCAGGTGGTGGAGGATAACCTTCTGTCTTACTCAGGGGTCTTTGGTGGGCAAGGAACAGAGCATCCCAAGGAAGGGAGGCAAAAAAACAGGGAATCTACATTTTCCAGCAACTCAAGGACAGGACCCTAACGATGCAAGGTGTCATGAGCCTGGGCTGGAAGGTTCCAGATCTTTTGTGGCTGGTCTTCATATTCCTCACTGCCATGCTCCATCACTAACCCTGCGAGTCTGCCCCTCCTCTCCCACACACCCTCTGTAGGCCCGTTGAGTTTCCAGCTCCTTTTTACTCATACTTTGTCAATTTCCACTTGCCTTAACCCTCAATGGCCCTTCAAGACTCCTGACCACACACTCAACTGCAAGTCCTATCTGGATGCATCTTTTTACTTTCTTGCTCCTGCTACTAAGTGATTTTCTCCATATTTTATAATCCAGATTTCCAAACATAAGAATCTGATTTGCCAGCTCCTGGGCAGATACCAAAGTCTTGTCCAGTTGCCTGTGTTGGGGGATTTACATAGCACAGCACTTGCTGCCTAGAGGGGGTGATATCAGACACTGGGATGGCGTGCAAGGGGGCTGCTTACAGTTGGGTGAGGGGTGCCCTGTACAAGGGTGTCTGGCTGAGGGGGCAAGTGGGGTTTAACGTTTCATCCACCCTCTTTAGCAAGCCACACCACTTTGTGTGGGGCTGCACCAACCTGGAGGAAGGGAGAAGAGGGTACCTCTAGCTGAAGAGAAATAGCCCTGTGATGATGAGTCAGATACTGTGATTATCACATAATCCTTTTATTACTTAGGACAATTCATCTCTTATCTATTCTCCATGCCGCCCTGTATCAGCTAGCCTTTGCTGCATAACAAACCAACTCTCCCTGCAATGGACTGAATGTTTGTGTCTCCTCCAAATTCACATGTTGAAGCCCAATGTGCCCAATGTAATGGCATTTGGAGGTAACACCTTTGGGAGATAATGAGGTCATGAGAGTGGAGCCCTCATGAGAGATTAGTGCCCCAATAAGAAGAGTCACAGAAGAGATGCTCTCTCTATCTCTCCCACATGTGAGGTTACAACAAGAAGGCAGCCATGTACAAACCAGAAAGAGATTTCTCATCAGGAACCAAATCAGCCAGCACTTTGATTTTGGACTTCCCAGCTTCCAGAACTGTGAGAAATAGGAGTTTGTTGTTTGAGCCACCCAGTCTATGGTCTTTTGTTATAGCAGCTCAAGCTGACTAAGACACTCCTCCAAACTAGTGACTTAAAATAGCAACCACTTATTATTACTCTTGAGTCCCTGGACTGGCTGGGTGGTTCTGCTGATTTGCACCTGGTTTCACTGATACAGGCTGAGCTTCATCATGTGTCTGCCTTCAGCTAGAGGCTTAGCTATGGGCTGGATGACCCAGGATGGCATCACTCATATGGCTGATAGTTCTGCTTCTGGACATTGGCTGACTGTCAGGTGGGGGAACAGTGGCAACTGGGCTATATGTCTCTCATCAACTAGCAAGGTACTCTGGACTTGTCCACGTGGCTGCTCAAGTTGGAAAGAAGCATGCAAGGCCTCTTTTGTTCTAGGTTCAGAATTCGTACAATGTCTCTTCTGCCATATCCTTTTGGCCAACAAGTCACAAAACTGTCTGAGATTCAAGGGTTAGGAAAAAGACTTTTTTAAAAAAATTTTTTTCCGGACGCGCAGGCTCAGCGGCCATGGCTCATGGGACCAGCCGCTCCGCGGCATGTGGGATCTTCCCCGACCGGGGCACGAACCCGTGTCCCCTGCATCGGCAGGCGGACTCTCAACCGCTGCGCCACCAGGGAAGCCCAGGAAAAAGACTTTTGATGGGAGATGCTGCAAGTCACATTTCAAATTAGAGGAAATAGAGGGAGAATAATTTGCAGCCATTTTTGCAACCTACCACAGGTCCCCAACTCTGACCATGACGTTCCTTTGCAGGCTGAGAAATGGTGACCAGAGAGGGGACCTAAGCATAGCTCAAGGGAGCTCTTATGGGCAGAGCATAAGAGACATAACAATGGGACTCCTCCTAAGTCTTGTATATTGACCCAGGGTTTTTAGATGTAGGCTTAACTGGGTGTTGATGGCAGGGAAGGAAACCATGGAGGTTTTTTTCACTAAGTGCCTCGACTTTGCTCTCACAATTCTTATAAATGAAATTCTCATAGTTGTCAATGGCTCCCTGAAACTTATGCCCCTTAGAACACACTCTTAGCCATCACGGGGGTGGGGTGAGAGGCTCTGATATCTATGGAGACCCACTCAATACCCTGGCCTTTCAGTGTTTCCACCTCCTTCTATCTGCACATCACTCCATCCCTCACCTCCATGCTCCTCTATAGGTGCACTCCTGACCTTGTCCTTACCCAAACTGCGTTATCTGTTGAAGCCTTATTCTCTAGTATTCCCCTGTGACCACGACCTGATACTCCCAGGCTATTCACACTTCCTTGCCCCTGCTTCTACTCTCTTGGTCCTTATTGTGCCTGGCAGCTCTTCGGGTCCTTCTTTTCCTAGAAGTCTTTCAGCCTCTTCTCCTGACTTTAGTTCCTCTTGATCTTTCCAGCGATCCATCACTTTAACCACTGTCTTGTCAACACACTCAACCCCACTGACCGCTGTTTTCCCACTGCCCTAATCTTGGGTCAATCCAAGCGTTTATCATTCCTTCTCTGCATGCGAGGAGCTGAGTGCTACTGGGGACAATCAACCAAACACAAGGACCAGAATCCTATAAACTATAGGCTCTTTTCTGCCAGACCCTCAACACTACCCATCCATCCCTCTGTTGGTCCCCAGTATGTCTATCTCTGGCTTCCTGCAGGAACTATTTCAGAATTTATTCCCTCTCCTTTAACCTCCCTTCACTCATATCAGATAACTCTAAAGAACAGAAAACTTCATATGGAAACTCCTTTCATGCCCTTCTCTACCAATAACAAATTGCAACCTCTCCTGTCTATTGGCTTTCACTCTATTTTTTTTTTTTTTTTTTTTTGCATACTCGGGCCTCTCACTGTTTTGGCCTATTCCCCTTCTGGACA
>NW_006787051.1:1833267-1838911 GCF_000442215.2 Lipotes vexillifer
GAACCCGTGTCCCCTGCATCGGCAGGCGGACTCTCAACCACTGCGCCACCAGGGAAGCCCCCCATTTTGATCATTTTTGTTGATTGAAACATGAAATACTTGTGGGAACATTTTGTTAAAAGGTACAGTATCAGAGTTGGATGCCTATGGAATCAGAGCTCTTGGTCTTCCAAAGATGGCACCTGGCCCCACTTACTTGCTCCGTAATTTGGGTAAATTATTTAATTTCTCTGTGCCTCATTTTCCTAATGTGTAATATGGAAAGTGTAACAACAATGGTAAGGGCATAGTAAGAGTTAAATGAGATCTGAGGTTGAACAATATGAAATTGCCACCAGCAGGCTGCTTTTGAACTACAAAAACACTAATGTCATATGGTTTTAACCTAAGTGCTTAGCACAAGACTTGGTACAGAGCAGCTGCTTAGTAAGTAGTACCTTTGCTTCTTCTTATCCAGACAGTACAAGCCTAATGGTGAGTTCCCTTACCTCGACTATTTGTCTAGAGCTGATATTTGGAGACGAAGCTCTTTCTAGCACCACCGGGAAGGTTTTGACTCAAGGTTTACACACTCAGTGGGTTAGTTTGACTTAAGACTAGGGACAATCATGTTAGAGCAGGCAGTGACTGCCACAGTTAAAAACTAGCCAAGGACCTACCTAACTGTGCCTAGAAGTTGGCATTTCTTTAGGTCTTATTCAAAGTGGTACACATCAGTTAAATACAAAGTTAACCACTAATGCTAATTAATACCCTCAATTATTTTAACAGAGTTGCCGTTCTAGGAAATCATAATGGAATGGGAATTGTCTCCATGCTTAACCACAGATAACACGTCCATTAATCACAAGTATATTTTTTCAAGAGCCAGGAAGAGGCAGAAGCAGGAGTAAGTTCACTATGGGCAGAGAAGAGTGCAGGTCTCAGTCCTAGAGGGGCAAAAAGGGGAGTGGGAGGTGGAATGAGAGTCAGTTTTCCAGAAAGCTTGAATCCAGGAGGAACACAGAGCCCGGCACCACGGCCATGGACAAAGCCCTCATTTCTCTGCATCTTTTTCTCTTGAGTGAGCTACTCAGGCAACACTGTCACTGGAAACATCAAAGACTCTACCGTGCCAGAAACCAGCCCTCCTAACCTCGTGCGGGCCTCCTCCCACGGCAGTGCTGGTCTCCGCTCTGATGCAGAGCACCTTGTCTGCAAGGCAGCCTTCTCAGGGCTTCTTGGGTTTCCTCAATGCCCTAGGGCTCTCCCTGCATTTCCTCCGACCAGGGCCCAATTCCTAGTTGTCTAGGAAGCGAGGCAAGGCTGCTAGCTCCGTAGTCCCCTGGGGCTTTCCGGCTTGGAAGAGCAAAGACATACTGATACCTGCTGCAGCTGCAGGCCCCTTCCTATTTTTTTTTTTTTAATTTATTTTTGCTGCGTTGGGTCTTCGTTTCTGTGCGAGGGCTTTCTCTAGTTGTGGCAAGCAGGGGCCACTCTTCATCGCGGTGCGCGGGCCTCTCACTATCGCGGCCTCTCTTGCTGCGGAACACAGGCTCCAGACGCGCAGGCTCAGTAGTTGTGGCTCACGGGCCTAGTTGCTCCGCGGCATGTGGGATCCTCCCAGACCAGGGCTCGAACCCGTGTCCCCTGCATTAGCACGCAGATTCTCAACCACTGCGCCACCAGGGAAGCCCCCCTTCCTATTTTTCCTCACCTCCCTCCTCCAGCATGTTTCCAGTCCTTAGAGTATGACCGGGACCCTGAATTCCCTTTGGCTTTTACCAAAGAGGCTATATTTTAATTTACAGCTGAGTGGCAAACAGAAAGCAAAAATACACTGCAGTTTGCCAGTCATTGCCTTCCAGCTGGAAAGTCCCACCCCACATGTTGCACGTGAGGCAATGGAGGCTCAGGGAAGGGGAGGGGCTCGTCCAAGGTCACACAGTGAGTCTCCTTCCCTTGCTCTAATAAGCTTTTCTTTCCACAGTTCTGTATTAAGTGCCAAACTGTAGGCCACCCCCAGAGAAGAAGAGAACCAATCTCAAAGCCTGCACCTCAGCCATAGAGCCCTCTGTGTTACGAGGCCCTAGGGAAACGCAACCCCCCAAGTTTGAAGTGAGGAGGCCCCCTCTTGAAAAATCAGTTAAAATGCCTTCCTTTATGCACATGCCAACTTTGACTTCAAAAAGACTTTATTCCCAAGGATAAACAACCCCATGTTTGTGTAATATAATTAAGTGAAGGCATCTTTAAATGTCATACTAGCTTGTGCCCATTTTAAATTGTTATGCATCAACAGAACTTAACGAGATAGCCAAGCCTTCTCCTTGCTGTGAGACCGAGATAAGCCACAGCACTGTGGGCCCTTTAATAGATTGCCAAAATAAAGCATTTTCTATGCAAATTATTCATGCAGTGGGACAGCTAATCGCTTGCCAAAAGCCCGCCCACGCCTCTCTGCAATTAGTCTGCAAAGTTGAGGGAGCTGCAAACTCTGTAGGGGCACTCAGGGCTCCTGCTTCTCTGGCTCATTTTCAGGTGAGCAGGGCTTTCTTTCTGCTGGTGGTGGGGCCTGGACTCCCCCGCCATGGAGACTGGTGAGGGGTGTGAGAGGGTGGGCAGCAAGTAGATAGGTAAAGGTGAAAGAGAAAGGGAGTTCCTGGAGTGCCATCCCAGCCCAGCACCTGACTTCATGTGTGTGAAGTAGTGTGTACTTGGGCCGCCTCAGTTTCTTCATCTGTAACTTGGGGTGAACGCTGGTCTGAGGTTCCCAGTAGCCTAGTGTTTCAAGGAAGAGTGGCAAAGGGGATTGCGAGTAAGCTGAGCCTTTTTCCTGCTCTAGGAAGAACTCACTTTGGGCTTGCAGGAAGCCAGAGATTCAAGATCAGAGTAGGGATTTGGAGTCAGGAAAACCTGCAGGGTCCCAGCCTGCTATAACTCACATCCTGGCAACTGTCATCGTAGACGTAGGAAGTCTGTGTGGCAGCCAAAGGAGAGTCCGGACAATTTAACCAGTGATTAGCGCTCCCCTCAACTCTCACACAAACCAACCAGCCCTCTCTGCCCCTCCCAAGTCTATCTCTGAGTCTCTCACTCTCTCTCTCCCACCACCAACTGGCTATGGAGGGCTCTCCAAAGGGGGCCAGCATTCAGTGACCTCTTGAAACCAGAGCAGGTATGATCTGGGAAAGGAAGATTGGGGTACCTTACTCTTGCACCAGCTTGTGCAGGGCAGCACACCCGACCTGGGATCACATGTTCACTTCCCCAGAGGGGATGAGGCCAAGACTCCACACCACCTTTGGCCTCCAATCCCAAGATCTGACGACATGGGTCAAACCTAAGTTGCCCAAAAGAGCAGACTTGCTCTGTGAGGGATCAAGGGGCACCGTGAGGGCAAAAGTCATGTGTGTGCACATGTGTTCAGAGAAGGAAGGGACTGTTTTTGGTGTTTTGGGCAGCTTCAGAAGCTAACTGCTCACTTGGTAGGTTAGGGCCTGGGTTAATCCATGGGTTCTCAAGTTAGTGGTTTGCTTACTTAACAAAAAGTTATTTTTCTTATTAGGGTTTGTTCACACATCAAAATGGCAGTCATTTAACCTAGCAGAGGGATGGATGACGGGTACTTGCCTTTGATATTCTTCGACAGCCTTTCGATGCCACCAAGAGCCGCAGAGAAGTCGCCGATGAAGGGATCATTTGGTTGAAAACTTGAGTATCAGCTGTGCTCCTTCCCTTGCTGCGTGCCGGTGACTCCCACACAGACGGAGAACGCGTCTGAGCCTCCCCAAGGCCCGGAGTGGCTCTAGAAATGCCTGTTGATCCTCCCACACAGAGGTCAAGGCCCAGAAGGCCCCGGGTTCTCAAGGCGGAAGTGACCTGGGAGGAGCAGCACGTTGAGCCCTCGCTCCAGAGCCTCATTAAAGGCAAAGAGACGGCTCGGATTGGCTGCTTGCTGCTTCCCTCCCTCTCTCATCAGCGGTTCGACCCCACCTGTGGCCTCACTGGGGCCCAGGAGGTGTCACTCTGGTCTCACTTCGGATCGCACCTGGTTCCTGCCTCAGGCCCCAGGGCTGATCCCTTCACTCTAACTTGTTATGAGGCTCGAGGCCCCACCGGGTCACCTGCTCATTGCTTAGAGCAGCTTCGCCCCACCAGCCCTGCCCATGGCCCCTGTGGCCTGCTGATGCTCAGCCCTCCTTGCACCTGGCCCTGGCTGTGAATACCTATCACCAAGCTCCGCGATCTGCAGATCACTTCTGCACTGTGTGGGATCAGGGCATTGAGCCGGAGCTGGCCCTCCCTGTGGCCTCCTGGTTCCTATTGCTTGACTAATTCTCACTCAGCCCCAGAGAGAAGATGGGGTGTGATCAGGGCGGGGGGCTCCCCCAAACTCCTCATCCTAGGAGGGCTGCAAGTCCAGGTCTCCCTAAAGCCCTTCTACCCCTGTGAGTCAGACTCTTTCACACGTAGAGACATGAGCAAGCTGTCCCCTGCGTATTGTGACACTGGACACGTGGGTCTGGGCTGGGAGAAGGCAGGGCAGCCTACACGTGAGGGCAGGCTGGAGAGGGTGCAGTGATAGAGGATGGGGTGAAGAGAGAAGATGGGGCAGGATGGGAATGTAGGACACAGAGGCAACTGCCCACTCAGAGAGCAGCCAAGGCCCGACTCTGTGTTGTGAACCCTGGGAAGAGAATTGACAAGTTCCTTTTCCATCCTTTTTTTCTTCTCTTCCTTTCCCCATCCCACGGCCCCTCCTGTTAAGGAGATGTGCTGAGACAGCTTCGCTATGGGGCTTATGGTGTCTGGGGACTAGCCCGGGGACCCATTCTCCTATGTGGAACATCATTTCTGTAGAGAGTGCATTCTGAATACCTAATGGCTCCCAAGTGGGTTCCTGGAGCCCAAATCCTGTATAGCCAGAGCTTGCCTACACTGTTGCAGCTTTGTTCCACACTAGACATATGCAGCCTTGTTCCACACTGGACAAGAACCCCACCCCTGCCCCCTGGAGGGCCGTGACCATGGCAGCCTGTTTCCCTGCCTCTTTGCTGGCCAGCCCTAGTGTTCCCAGAGTACCTTGTACCTACCAGTGCTCAAGGCACACACTTCAGTGGGAATCTGTGTATTTAATTCTCCCCCACCGCAGGTGATTCTAAGACAGCTAGCAGTGGGAACTCTGATCTTGTTACCTGCTTCTCAAACTTTAACAAGTATCAGAGACATCAAGAGAGCTTGATTAAAGCCTAGGTTCCCGGGCCCCATCCCCTGATATTCAGATTCAGGAGATCTGAGGTGGCACCAAGAATCTGTGTTTCTAACAAGCTCCTGGATGATGGATGCTGCAGGTACATGGACCACACTTAAGAGTCGCAAGGGTCTGATCCAACCTCTGGCCAGCAAAACAGGGCAGGGGATGCTGGCCAGCCATTCAAATACCCGTCTGAGGGTTCGAGTTCCCATTTGAGGAGGGCAACAAAACTCAAGCCAGACCCAATTGGGCCATGTGTTAAGCCACTGGCCTGGCCCAGATGGCCGGGGCATCGAGTGTCAGCCGCTGCCATTGGCTGGTCCCTCATTGAAGGGTTGTCATTGACGGCATTAACTTGGCCAATGGCAATCAATCAGGGCTCCCCCCCCCCCCCCCCCCCCCCCCCCC